>NW_027315950.1:0-93361 GCF_026437365.1 Eucyclogobius newberryi
GTTTAGACCTGGTTTAGACCTGGTTTAGTCCTGGTTTAGTCCTGGTTTTGACCTGGTTTATTCCCGGTTTAGACCTACTTTAGTCCCGGTTTAGTCCTGGTTTAGTCCTGGTTTAGACCTGGTTTAGTCTTGGTTTAGTCTTGGTTTAGTCTTGGTTTAGTCCAGGTTTAGACCTGGTTTAGACCTGGTTTAGACGTGGTTTAGACCTGGTTTAGACCTGGTTTAGTCCTGGTATGGACCTGGTTTAGACCTGGTTTGGACCAGGTTTAGTCCTGGTTTAGACCTGGTTTAGACGTGGTTTAGACCTGGTTTAGACCTGGTTTAGTCCTGGTTTAGTCCTGGTTTGGACCTGGTTTAGACCTGGTTTAGTCCTGGTTTGGACCTGGTTTAGACCTGGTTTAGTCCTGGTTTAGTCCTGGTTTAGACCTTGTTTGGATCTGGTTTAGTTCTGGTTTAGTCATGGTTTAGACCTGGTTTAGACCTGGTTTGGTCTTGGTTTAGTCCTGGTTTAAACCTGGTTTGGACCTGGTTTGGACCTGGTTTGGACCTGGTTTAGTCCTAGTTTAGACCTGATTTGGATCTAGATTAGTCCTGGTTTAGACCAGGTTTAGACCTGGTTTAGTCCTGGTTTAGACCTGGTTTATGACCAGGTTTAGACCTGGTTTAGACCTGGATTGGACCTGGTTTGGACCTGGTTTAGACCTGGTTTAGACCTGGTTTAGTCCTGGTTTAGTCCTGGTTTAGACCTGGTTTAGTCCCGGTTTAGACCAGGTTTAGACCTGGTTTAGTCCCGGTTTAGACCTGGTTTAGTCCTGGTTTTGACCTGGTTTGGACCTGGTTTAGTCTTGGTTTTGTCTTGGTTTAGTCTTGGTTTAGTCCTGGTTTAGACCTGGTTTAGTCTTGGTTTAGTCCAAGTTTAGACCTGGTTTAGACCTGGTTTAGTCCTGGTTTAGACCAGGTTTAGTCCTGGTTTAGACCTTGTTTAGACCTGGTTTAGACCTGGTTTAGACCTGGTTTAGACCAGGTTTAGTCCTGGTTTAGACCTTGTTTAGACCTGGTTTAGACCTGGTTTGGACCAGGTTTAGACCTGGTTTAGACCTGGTTTAGACCTGGTTTAGCCCTGATTTAGTCCTGGTTTAGTCCTGGTTTAGACCTGGTTTAGACGTGGTTTAGACCTGGTTCAGACCAGGTTTAGACCTGGTTTAGACCTGGTTTGGACCTGGTTTAGACCTGGTTTAGATCTGGTTTAGTCCTGGTTTAGACCTGGTTTTGACCTGGTTTAGACCAGGTTCAGTCCAGGTTTAGTCCTGGTTGAGACCTGGTTTAGACCAGGTTTAGTCCTGGTTTAGTCCTGGTTTAGACCTGGTTTAGACCTGGTTTAGTCCTGGTTTAGACCTGGTTTAGACCTGGTTTAGACAAGGTTCAGTTCTGGTTTAGTCCTGGTTTAGACCTGGTTTAGACCTGGTTTAGTCCTGGTTGAGACCTGGTTGAAACCAGGTTTAGACCAGGTTTAGACCCGGTTTAGACCTGGTTTGGACCTGGTTTAGTCCTGGCTTGGACCTGGTTTAGACCTGGTTTAGTCCTGGTTTAGTCCTGTTTTAGACCTGGTTTTGTCCTGGTTTAGTCCTGGTTTAGACCTGGTTTAAACCTGGTTTAGACCAGGTTTAGACCTGTTTTAGTCCTGGTTTGGACCTGGTTCAGTCCTGGTTTGGACCTGGTTTGGACCTGGTTTAGACATGGTTTGGACCTGGTTTGGACCTGGTTTAGACCTGGTTTAGACCTGGTTTAGACCTGGTTTGGACCTGGTTTAGACCTGGTTTGGACCTGGTTTGGACCTGGTTTAGACCTGGTTTGGACCTGGTTTGGACCTGGTTTAGACCTGGTTTAGACCTGGTTTAGACCTGGTTTGGACCTGGTTCAGTCCTGGTTTGGACCTGGTTGAGACCTGGTTTAGTCCTGGTTTGGACCTGGTTTAGACCTGGTTTGGACCTGGTTTGGACCTGGTTTAGACCTGGTTTGGACCTGGTTTGGACCTGGTTTAGACCTGGTTTAGACCTGGTTTGGACATGGTTTGGACCTGGTTTTGACCTGGTTTAGACCTGGTTTAGATCTGGTTTAGTCCTCGTTTAGACCTGGTTTCGACCTGGTTTAGACCAGGTTCAGTTCTGGTTTAGTCCTGGTTTAGACCTGGTTTAGACCTGGTTTAGTCCTGGTTTAGTCCTGGTTTAGACCTGGTTTGGACCTGGTTTAGTCCTGGTTTAGTCCTGGTTTGGACCTGGTTTAGACCTGGTTTTGTCCTGGTTTAGAACTGTTTTAGACCTGGTTTAGACCTGGTTTAGTGCTGGTTTAGTCCTGTTTTAGACCTGGTTTTGTCCTGGTTTAGTCCTGGTTTAGACCTGGTTTAAACCTGGTTTAGACCAGGTTTAGACCCGGTTTAGACCTGGTTTAGACCTGGTTTAGACCTGGTTTAGTCGTGGTTTAGTCCTGGTTTAGTCCTGGTTTAGACCTGGTTTAGACCTGGTTTAGTCCTGGTTTAGACCTGATTTAGACCTGGTTTAGTCGTGGTTTAGTCCTGGTTTAGTCCTGGTTTAAACCTGGTTTCGTCCTGGTTTAGTCCTGGTTGGGACCTGGTTTAAACCAGGTTTAGACCAGGTTTAGACCCGGTTTAGACCTGGTTTGGACCTGGTTTAGTCCTGATTTGGACCTGGTTTAAACCTGGTTTAGACCTGGTTTAGACCTGGTTTAGTCCTGGTTTAGTCCTGGTTTAGTCCTGGTTTGGACCTGGTTTGGACCTGGTTTAGACCTGGTTTAGTCCTGGTTTAGTCCTGGTTTAGTCCTGGTTTAGACCTGGTTTAGACCTGGTTTAGACCTGGTTTAGTCCTGGTTTAGTCCTGGTTGAGACCTGGTTTAAACCAGGTTTGGACCTGGTTTGGACCTGGTTTAGACCTGGTTTAGTCCTGGTTTAGTCCTGGTTTAGACCTGGTTTAGTCCTGGTTTAGTCCTGGTTTAGTCCTGGTTTAGACCTGGTTTAAACTTGGTTTAGACCTGGTTTAAACCTGGTTTAGTCCTGGTTTAGACCTGGTTTGGACCTGGTTTAGTCCTGGTTTAGTCCTGGTTTGGACCTGGTTTGGACCTGGTTTAGACCTGGTTTAGTCCTGGTTTAGTCCTGGTTTGGACCTGGTTTGGACCTGGTTTAGACCTGGTTTAGACCTGGTTTAGACCTGGTTCAGACCTGGTTTGGACATGGTTTGGATCTGGTTTAGTCCTGGTTTAGTCCTGGTTTAGACCTGGTTTAGACCTGGTTTAGTCCAGGTTTAGTCCTGGTTTAGACCTGGTTTAGTCCTGGTTTGGACCTGGTTTAGACCTGGTTTAGTCCTGGTTTAGTCCTGGTTTAGTCCTGGGTTAGACCTGGTTTAGACCTGGTTTAGTCCTGGTTTGGACCTGGTTTAGACCTGGTTTAGTCCTGGTTTAGTCCTGGTTTAGACCTGGTTTAGACCTGGTTTAGACTTGGTTTAGTCCTGGTTTAGTCCTGGGTTAGACCTGGTTTAGACCTGGTTTAGTCCTGGTTTGGATCTGGTTTAGACCTGGTTTAGTCCTGGTTTAGCCCTGGTTTAGTCCTGGTTTAGACCTGGTTTGGATCTGGTTTAGTCCTGTTTTAGTCCTGGTTGAGACCTGGTTTAAACCAGGTTTAGACCAGGTTTAGACCCGGTTTAGTCCTGGTTTGGACCTGGTTTAGACCTGGTTTAGTCCTGGTTTAGTCCTGGTTTAGACCCGGTTTAGTCCTGGTTTGGACCTGGTTTGGACCTGGTTTAGTCCTGGTTTAGTCCTGGTTTAGACCTGGTTTAGTCCTGGTTTATTCCTGGTTTAGTCCTGGTTTAGACCTGGTTTAAACCTGGTTTAGTCCTGGTTTGGACCTGGTTTAGACCTGGTTTAAACCAGGTTTAGACCAGGTTTAGACCCGGTTTAGACCTGGTTTGGACCTGGTTTAGTCCTGATTTGGACCTGGTTTAAACCTGGTTTAGACCTGGTTTAGACCTGGTTTAGTCCTGGTTTAGTCCTGGTTTAGTCCTGGTTTGGACCTGGTTTGGACCTGGTTTAGACCTGGTTTAGTCCTGGTTTAGTCCTGGTTTAGTCCTGGTTTAGACCTGGTTTAGACCTGGTTTAGACCTGGTTTAGTCCTGGTTTAGTCCTGGTTGAGACCTGGTTTAAACCAGGTTTGGACCTGGTTTGGACCTGGTTTAGACCTGGTTTAGTCCTGGTTTAGTCCTGGTTTAGACCTGGTTTAGTCCTGGTTTAGTCCTGGTTTAGTCCTGGTTTAGACCTGGTTTAAACTTGGTTTAGACCTGGTTTAAACCTGGTTTAGTCCTGGTTTAGACCTGGTTTGGACCTGGTTTAGTCCTGGTTTAGTCCTGGTTTGGACCTGGTTTGGACCTGGTTTAGACCTGGTTTAGTCCTGGTTTAGTCCTGGTTTGGACCTGGTTTGGACCTGGTTTAGACCTGGTTTAGACCTGGTTTAGACCTGGTTCAGACCTGGTTTGGACATGGTTTGGATCTGGTTTAGTCCTGGTTTAGTCCTGGTTTAGACCTGGTTTAGACCTGGTTTAGTCCAGGTTTAGTCCTGGTTTAGACCTGGTTTAGTCCTGGTTTGGACCTGGTTTAGACCTGGTTTAGTCCTGGTTTAGTCCTGGTTTAGTCCTGGGTTAGACCTGGTTTAGACCTGGTTTAGTCCTGGTTTGGACCTGGTTTAGACCTGGTTTAGTCCTGGTTTAGTCCTGGTTTAGACCTGGTTTAGACCTGGTTTAGACTTGGTTTAGTCCTGGTTTAGTCCTGGGTTAGACCTGGTTTAGACCTGGTTTAGTCCTGGTTTGGATCTGGTTTAGACCTGGTTTAGTCCTGGTTTAGCCCTGGTTTAGTCCTGGTTTAGACCTGGTTTGGATCTGGTTTAGTCCTGTTTTAGTCCTGGTTGAGACCTGGTTTAAACCAGGTTTAGACCAGGTTTAGACCCGGTTTAGTCCTGGTTTGGACCTGGTTTAGACCTGGTTTAGTCCTGGTTTAGTCCTGGTTTAGACCCGGTTTAGTCCTGGTTTGGACCTGGTTTGGACCTGGTTTAGTCCTGGTTTAGTCCTGGTTTAGACCTGGTTTAGTCCTGGTTTATTCCTGGTTTAGTCCTGGTTTAGACCTGGTTTAAACCTGGTTTAGTCCTGGTTTGGACCTGGTTTAGACCTGGTTTAGTTCTGGTTTAGTCCTGGTTTAGTCCTGGTTTAGACCTGGTTTAGTCATGGTTTAGTCCTGGTTTAGTCCTGGTTTGGACCTGGTTTGGACCTGGTTTAGACCTGGTTTAGTCCTGTTTTAGTCCTGGTTTAGACCTGGTTTAGACCTGGTATGGTCTTGGTTTAGTCCTGGTCTAGACCTGGTTTGGACATGGTTTAGACCTGGTTTAGACCTGGTTTAGTCCTGGTTTAGTCCTGGTTTAAACCAGGTTTAGTCCTGGTTTAGACCTGGTTTAGACCTGGTTTAGTCCAGGTTTAGTCCTGGTTTAGACCTGGTTTAGACTTGGTTTAGTCCTGGTTTAGTCCTGGTTTAGACCTGGTTTAGTCCTGGTTTAGTCCTGGTTTAGACCTGGTTTATACCTGGTTTAGACTTGGTTTAGTCCTGGTTTAGTCCTGGGTTAGACCTGGTTTAGACCTGGTTTAGTCCTGGTTTAGACCTGGTTTAGACCTGATTCGGATCAGGTTTAGTCCTGTTTTAGTCCTGGTTTAGACCTCGTTTAGTCATGGTTTTGTCTTGGTTTAGTCTTGGTTTAGTCCTGGTTTAAACCTGGTTTAGTCTTGGTTTAGTCTTGGTTTAGTCCTGGTTTAGTCTTGGTTTAGTCCAGGTTTAGACCTGGTTTAGACCTGGTTTTGACCTGGTTTATTCCCGGTTTAGACCTACTTTAGTCCCGGTTTAGTCCTGGTTTAGTCCTGGTTTTGACCTGGTTTAGACCTGGTTTAGTCCTGGTTTAGACCTGGTTTAGTCTTGGTTTAGTCTTGGTTTAGTCCAGGTTTAGACCTGGTTTAGACCTGGTTTAGACCTGGTTTAGTCCTGGTATGGACCTGGTTTAGACCTGGTTTGGACCAGGTTTAGTCCTGGTTTAGACCTGGTTTAGACGTGGTTTAGACCTGGTTTAGACCTGGTTTAGTCCTGGTTTAGTCCTGGTTTGGACCTGGTTTAGACCTGGTTTAGTCCTGGTTTAGTCCTGGTTTAGTCTTGGGTTAGACCTGGTTTAGACCTGGTTTAGTCCTGGTTTGGACCTGGTTTAGACCTGGTTTAGTCCTGTTTTAGTCCTGGTTTAGACCTCGTTTAGTCATGGTTTTGTCTTGGTTTAGTCTTGGTTTAGTCCTGGTTTAAACCTGGTTTAGTCTTGGTTTAGTCTTGGTTTAGTCCTGGTTTAGACCTGGTTTAGTCTTGGTTTAGTCTTGGTTTAGTCCAGGTTTAGACCTGGTTTAGACCTGGTTTAGTCCTGGTTTAGTCCTGGTTTTGACCTGGTTTATTCCCGGTTTAGACCTACTTTAGTCCCGGTTTAGTCCTGGTTTAGTCCTGGTTTAGACCTGGTTTAGTCTTGGTTTAGTCTTGGTTTAGTCTTGGTTTAGTCCTGGTTTAGACCTGGTTTAGACCTGGTTTAGTCGTGGTTTAGTCCTGGTTTAGTCCTGGTTTAGACCTGTTTTAGACCTGGTTTAGTCCTGGTTTAGACCTTGTTTAGACCTGGTTTAGACCTGGTTTAGTCGTGGTTTAGTCCTGGTTTGGACCTGGTTTAGACCTGGTATAGTCCTGGTTTAGTCCTGGTTTAGTCTTGGGTTAGACCTGGTTTAGACCTGGTTTAATCCTGGTTTGGACCTGGTTTAGACCTGGTTTAGTCCTGGTTTAGTCCTGGTTTAGACCTGGTTTATACCTGGTTTAGACTTGGTTTAGTCCTGGTTTAGTCCTGGGTTAGACCTGGTTTAGACCTGGTTTAGTCCTGGTTTAGACCTGGTTTAGACCTGATTCGGATCAGGTTTAGTCCTGTTTTAGTCCTGGTTTAGACCTCGTTTAGTCATGGTTTTGTCTTGGTTTAGTCTTGGTTTAGTCCTGGTTTAAACCTGGTTTAGTCTTGGTTTAGTCTTGGTTTAGTCCTGGTTTAGTCTTGGTTTAGTCCAGGTTTAGACCTGGTTTAGACCTGGTTTTGACCTGGTTTATTCCCGGTTTAGACCTACTTTAGTCCCGGTTTAGTCCTGGTTTAGTCCTGGTTTTGACCTGGTTTAGACCTGGTTTAGTCCTGGTTTAGACCTGGTTTAGTCTTGGTTTAGTCTTGGTTTAGTCCAGGTTTAGACCTGGTTTAGACCTGGTTTAGACCTGGTTTAGTCCTGGTATGGACCTGGTTTAGACCTGGTTTGGACCAGGTTTAGTCCTGGTTTAGACCTGGTTTAGACGTGGTTTAGACCTGGTTTAGACCTGGTTTAGTCCTGGTTTAGTCCTGGTTTGGACCTGGTTTAGACCTGGTTTAGTCCTGGTTTAGTCCTGGTTTAGTCTTGGGTTAGACCTGGTTTAGACCTGGTTTAGTCCTGGTTTGGACCTGGTTTAGACCTGGTTTAGTCCTGTTTTAGTCCTGGTTTAGACCTCGTTTAGTCATGGTTTTGTCTTGGTTTAGTCTTGGTTTAGTCCTGGTTTAAACCTGGTTTAGTCTTGGTTTAGTCTTGGTTTAGTCCTGGTTTAGACCTGGTTTAGTCTTGGTTTAGTCTTGGTTTAGTCCAGGTTTAGACCTGGTTTAGACCTGGTTTAGTCCTGGTTTAGACCTTGTTTGGATCTGGTTTAGTTCTGGTTTAGTCATGGTTTAGACCTGGTTTAGACCTGGTTTGGTCTTGGTTTAGTCCTGGTTTAAACCTGGTTTGGACCTGGTTTGGACCTGGTTTGGACCTGGTTTAGTCCTAGTTTAGACCTGATTTGGATCTAGATTAGTCCTGGTTTAGACCAGGTTTAGACCTGGTTTAGTCCTGGTTTAGACCTGGTTTATGACCAGGTTTAGACCTGGTTTAGACCTGGATTGGACCTGGTTTGGACCTGGTTTAGACCTGGTTTAGACCTGGTTTAGTCCTGGTTTAGTCCTGGTTTAGACCTGGTTTAGTCCCGGTTTAGACCAGGTTTAGACCTGGTTTAGTCCCGGTTTAGACCTGGTTTAGTCCTGGTTTTGACCTGGTTTGGACCTGGTTTAGTCTTGGTTTTGTCTTGGTTTAGTCTTGGTTTAGTCCTGGTTTAAACCTGGTTTAGTCTTGGTTTAGTCTTGGTTTAGTCCTGGTTTAGACCTGGTTTAGTCTTGGTTTAGTCCAAGTTTAGACCTGGTTTAGACCTGGTTTAGTCCTGGTTTAGACCAGGTTTAGTCCTGGTTTAGACCTTGTTTAGACCTGGTTTAGACCTGGTTTAGACCTGGTTTAGACCAGGTTTAGTCCTGGTTTAGACCTTGTTTAGACCTGGTTTAGACCTGGTTTGGACCAGGTTTAGACCTGGTTTAGACCTGGTTTAGACCTGGTTTAGCCCTGATTTAGTCCTGGTTTAGTCCTGGTTTAGACCTGGTTTAGACGTGGTTTAGACCTGGTTCAGACCAGGTTTAGACCTGGTTTAGACCTGGTTTGGACCTGGTTTAGACCTGGTTTAGATCTGGTTTAGTCCTGGTTTAGACCTGGTTTCGACCTGGTTTAGACCAGGTTCAGTCCAGGTTTAGTCCTGGTTGAGACCTGGTTTAGACCAGGTTTAGTCCTGGTTTAGTCCTGGTTTAGACCTGGTTTAGACCTGGTTTAGTCCTGGTTTAGACCTGGTTTAGACCTGGTTTAGACAAGGTTCAGTTCTGGTTTAGTCCTGGTTTAGACCTGGTTTAGACCTGGTTTAGTCCTGGTTGAGACCTGGTTGAAACCAGGTTTAGACCAGGTTTAGACCCGGTTTAGACCTGGTTTGGACCTGGTTTAGTCCTGGCTTGGACCTGGTTTAGACCTGGTTTAGTCCTGGTTTAGTCCTGTTTTAGACCTGGTTTTGTCCTGGTTTAGTCCTGGTTTAGACCTGGTTTAAACCTGGTTTAGACCAGGTTTAGACCTGTTTTAGTCCTGGTTTGGACCTGGTTCAGTCCTGGTTTGGACCTGGTTTGGACCTGGTTTAGACATGGTTTGGACCTGGTTTGGACCTGGTTTAGACCTGGTTTAGACCTGGTTTAGACCTGGTTTGGACCTGGTTTAGACCTGGTTTGGACCTGGTTTGGACCTGGTTTAGACCTGGTTTGGACCTGGTTTGGACCTGGTTTAGACCTGGTTTAGACCTGGTTTAGACCTGGTTTGGACCTGGTTTAGACCTGGTTTGGACCTGGTTTAGACCTGGTTTGGACCTGGTTTGGACCTGGTTGAGACCTGGTTTAGTCCTGGTTTGGACCTGGTTTAGACCTGGTTTGGACCTGGTTTAGACCTGGTTTGGACCTGGTTTGGACCTGGTTTAGACCTGGTTTGGACCTGGTTTGGACCTGGTTTAGACCTGGTTTAGACCTGGTTTGGACCTGGTTTAGACCTGGTTTGGACATGGTTTGGACCTGGTTTTGACCTGGTTTAGACCTGGTTTAGTCCTCGTTTAGACCTGGTTTCGACCTGGTTTAGACCAGGTTCAGTTCTGGTTTAGTCCTGGTTTAGACCTGGTTTAGACCTGGTTTAGTCCTGGTTTAGTCCTGGTTTAGACCTGGTTTGGACCTGGTTTAGTCCTGGTTTGGACCTGGTTTAGACCTGGTTTTGTCCTGGTTTAGAACTGTTTTAGACCTGGTTTAGACCTGGTTTAGTGCTGGTTTAGTCCTGTTTTAGACCTGGTTTTGTCCTGGTTTAGTCCTGGTTTAGACCTGGTTTAAACCTGGTTTAGACCAGGTTTAGACCCGGTTTAGACCTGGTTTGGACCTGGTTTATTCCTGGTTTGGACCTGGTTTAGACCTGGTTTAGTCCTGGTTTAGACCTGGTTTAGACCTGGTTTAGTCGTGGTTTAGTCCTGGTTTAGTCCTGGTTTAGACCTGGTTTAGACCTGGTTTAGTCCTGGTTTAGACCTGATTTAGACCTGGTTTAGTCGTGGTTTAGTCCTGGTTTAGTCCTGGTTTAAACCTGGTTTCGTCCTGGTTTAGTCCTGGTTGGGACCTGGTTTAAACCAGGTTTAGACCAGGTTTAGACCCGGTTTAGACCTGGTTTGGACCTGGTTTAGTCCTGATTTGGACCTGGTTTAAACCTGGTTTAGACCTGGTTTAGACCTGGTTTAGTCCTGGTTTAGTCCTGGTTTAGTCCTGGTTTGGACCTGGTTTGGACCTGGTTTAGACCTGGTTTAGTCCTGGTTTAGTCCTGGTTTAGTCCTGGTTTAGACCTGGTTTAGACCTGGTTTAGACCTGGTTTAGTCCTGGTTTAGTCCTGGTTGAGACCTGGTTTAAACCAGGTTTGGACCTGGTTTGGACCTGGTTTAGACCTGGTTTAGTCCTGGTTTAGTCCTGGTTTAGACCTGGTTTAGTCCTGGTTTAGTCCTGGTTTAGTCCTGGTTTAGACCTGGTTTAAACTTGGTTTAGACCTGGTTTAAACCTGGTTTAGTCCTGGTTTAGACCTGGTTTGGACCTGGTTTAGTCCTGGTTTAGTCCTGGTTTGGACCTGGTTTGGACCTGGTTTAGACCTGGTTTAGTCCTGGTTTAGTCCTGGTTTGGACCTGGTTTGGACCTGGTTTAGACCTGGTTTAGACCTGGTTTAGACCTGGTTCAGACCTGGTTTGGACATGGTTTGGATCTGGTTTAGTCCTGGTTTAGTCCTGGTTTAGACCTGGTTTAGACCTGGTTTAGTCCAGGTTTAGTCCTGGTTTAGACCTGGTTTAGTCCTGGTTTGGACCTGGTTTAGACCTGGTTTAGTCCTGGTTTAGTCCTGGTTTAGTCCTGGGTTAGACCTGGTTTAGACCTGGTTTAGTCCTGGTTTGGACCTGGTTTAGACCTGGTTTAGTCCTGGTTTAGTCCTGGTTTAGACCTGGTTTAGACCTGGTTTAGACTTGGTTTAGTCCTGGTTTAGTCCTGGGTTAGACCTGGTTTAGACCTGGTTTAGTCCTGGTTTGGATCTGGTTTAGACCTGGTTTAGTCCTGGTTTAGCCCTGGTTTAGTCCTGGTTTAGACCTGGTTTGGATCTGGTTTAGTCCTGTTTTAGTCCTGGTTGAGACCTGGTTTAAACCAGGTTTAGACCAGGTTTAGACCCGGTTTAGTCCTGGTTTGGACCTGGTTTAGACCTGGTTTAGTCCTGGTTTAGTCCTGGTTTAGACCCGGTTTAGTCCTGGTTTGGACCTGGTTTGGACCTGGTTTAGTCCTGGTTTAGTCCTGGTTTAGACCTGGTTTAGTCCTGGTTTATTCCTGGTTTAGTCCTGGTTTAGACCTGGTTTAAACCTGGTTTAGTCCTGGTTTGGACCTGGTTTAGACCTGGTTTAGTTCTGGTTTAGTCCTGGTTTAGTCCTGGTTTAGACCTGGTTTAGTCATGGTTTAGTCCTGGTTTAGTCCTGGTTTGGACCTGGTTTGGACCTGGTTTAGACCTGGTTTAGTCCTGTTTTAGTCCTGGTTTAGACCTGGTTTAGACCTGGTATGGTCTTGGTTTAGTCCTGGTCTAGACCTGGTTTGGACATGGTTTAGACCTGGTTTAGACCTGGTTTAGTCCTGGTTTAGTCCTGGTTTAAACCAGGTTTAGTCCTGGTTTAGACCTGGTTTAGACCTGGTTTAGTCCAGGTTTAGTCCTGGTTTAGACCTGGTTTAGACTTGGTTTAGTCCTGGTTTAGTCCTGGTTTAGACCTGGTTTAGTCCTGGTTTAGTCCTGGTTTAGACCTGGTTTATACCTGGTTTAGACTTGGTTTAGTCCTGGTTTAGTCCTGGGTTAGACCTGGTTTAGACCTGGTTTAGTCCTGGTTTAGACCTGGTTTAGACCTGATTCGGATCAGGTTTAGTCCTGTTTTAGTCCTGGTTTAGACCTCGTTTAGTCATGGTTTTGTCTTGGTTTAGTCTTGGTTTAGTCCTGGTTTAAACCTGGTTTAGTCTTGGTTTAGTCTTGGTTTAGTCCTGGTTTAGTCTTGGTTTAGTCCAGGTTTAGACCTGGTTTAGACCTGGTTTTGACCTGGTTTATTCCCGGTTTAGACCTACTTTAGTCCCGGTTTAGTCCTGGTTTAGTCCTGGTTTTGACCTGGTTTAGACCTGGTTTAGTCCTGGTTTAGACCTGGTTTAGTCTTGGTTTAGTCTTGGTTTAGTCCAGGTTTAGACCTGGTTTAGACCTGGTTTAGACCTGGTTTAGTCCTGGTATGGACCTGGTTTAGACCTGGTTTGGACCAGGTTTAGTCCTGGTTTAGACCTGGTTTAGACGTGGTTTAGACCTGGTTTAGACCTGGTTTAGTCCTGGTTTAGTCCTGGTTTGGACCTGGTTTAGACCTGGTTTAGTCCTGGTTTAGTCCTGGTTTAGTCTTGGGTTAGACCTGGTTTAGACCTGGTTTAGTCCTGGTTTGGACCTGGTTTAGACCTGGTTTAGTCCTGTTTTAGTCCTGGTTTAGACCTCGTTTAGTCATGGTTTTGTCTTGATTTAGTCTTGGTTTAGTCCTGGTTTAAACCTGGTTTAGTCTTGGTTTAGTCTTGGTTTAGTCCTGGTTTAGACCTGGTTTAGTCTTGGTTTAGTCTTGGTTTAGTCCAGGTTTAGACCTGGTTTAGACCTGGTTTAGTCCTGGTTTAGTCCTGGTTTTGACCTGGTTTATTCCCGGTTTAGACCTACTTTAGTCCCGGTTTAGTCCTGGTTTAGTCCTGGTTTAGACCTGGTTTAGTCTTGGTTTAGTCTTGGTTTAGTCTTGGTTTAGTCCTGGTTTAGACCTGGTTTAGACCTGGTTTAGTCGTGGTTTAGTCCTGGTTTAGTCCTGGTTTAGACCTGTTTTAGACCTGGTTTAGTCCTGGTTTAGACCTTGTTTAGACCTGGTTTAGACCTGGTTTAGTCGTGGTTTAGTCCTGGTTTGGACCTGGTTTAGACCTGGTATAGTCCTGGTTTAGTCCTGGTTTAGTCTTGGGTTAGACCTGGTTTAGACCTGGTTTAATCCTGGTTTGGACCTGGTTTAGACCTGGTTTAGTCCTGGTTTAGTCCTGGTTTAGACCTGGTTTATACCTGGTTTAGACTTGGTTTAGTCCTGGTTTAGTCCTGGGTTAGACCTGGTTTAGACCTGGTTTAGTCCTGGTTTAGACCTGGTTTAGACCTGATTCGGATCAGGTTTAGTCCTGTTTTAGTCCTGGTTTAGACCTCGTTTAGTCATGGTTTTGTCTTGGTTTAGTCTTGGTTTAGTCCTGGTTTAAACCTGGTTTAGTCTTGGTTTAGTCTTGGTTTAGTCCTGGTTTAGTCTTGGTTTAGTCCAGGTTTAGACCTGGTTTAGACCTGGTTTTGACCTGGTTTATTCCCGGTTTAGACCTACTTTAGTCCCGGTTTAGTCCTGGTTTAGTCCTGGTTTTGACCTGGTTTAGACCTGGTTTAGTCCTGGATTAGACCTGGTTTAGTCTTGGTTTAGTCTTGGTTTAGTCCAGGTTTAGACCTGGTTTAGACCTGGTTTAGACCTGGTTTAGTCCTGGTATGGACCTGGTTTAGACCTGGTTTGGACCAGGTTTAGTCCTGGTTTAGACCTGGTTTAGACGTGGTTTAGACCTGGTTTAGACCTGGTTTAGTCCTGGTTTAGTCCTGGTTTGGACCTGGTTTAGACCTGGTTTAGTCCTGGTTTAGTCCTGGTTTAGTCTTGGGTTAGACCTGGTTTAGACCTGGTTTAGTCCTGGTTTGGACCTGGTTTAGACCTGGTTTAGTCCTGTTTTAGTCCTGGTTTAGACCTCGTTTAGTCATGGTTTTGTCTTGGTTTAGTCTTGGTTTAGTCCTGGTTTAAACCTGGTTTAGTCTTGGTTTAGTCTTGGTTTAGTCCTGGTTTAGACCTGGTTTAGTCTTGGTTTAGTCTTGGTTTAGTCCAGGTTTAGACCTGGTTTAGACCTGGTTTAGTCCTGGTTTAGTCCTGGTTTTGACCTGGTTTAGTCCCGGTTTAGTCCTGGTTTAGTCCTGGTTTAGACCTGGTTTAGTCTTGGTTTAGTCTTGGTTTAGTCTTGGTTTAGTCCTGGTTTAGACCTGGTTTAAACCTGGTTTAGTCCTGGTTTGGACCTGGTTTAGACCTGGTTTAGTTCTGGTTTAGTCCTGGTTTAGTCCTGGTTTAGACCTGGTTTAGTCCTGGTTTAGTCCTGGTTTAGTCCTGGTTTGGACCTGGTTTGGACCTGGTTTAGACCTGGTTTTTCCTGGTTTAGTCCTGGTTTAGTCCTGGTTTAGACTGGTTTGGATCTGGTTTAGTCCTGTTTTAGTCCTGGTTTAGACCTGGTTTAGACCTGGTATGGTCTTGGTTTAGTCCTGGTCTAGACCTGGTTTGGACATGGTTTAGTCCTGGTTTAGACCTGGTTTAGTCCTGGTTTAGTCCTGGTTTAAACCAGGTTTAGTCCTGGTTTAGACCTGGTTTAGACCTGGTTTAGTCCAGGTTTAGTCCTGGTTTAGACCTGGTTTAGACTTGGTTTAGTCCTGGTTTAGTCCTGGTTTAGACCTGGTTTAGACTTGGTTTAGTCCTGGTTTAGTCCTGGGTTAGACCTGGTTTAGACCTGGTTTAGTCCTGGTTTAGACCTGGTTTAGACCTGATTCGGATCAGGTTTAGTCCTGTTTTAGTCCTGGTTTAGACCTCGTTTAGTCATGGTTTTGTCTTGGTTTAGTCTTGGTTTAGTCCTGGTTTAAACCTGGTTTAGTCTTGGTTTAGTCTTGGTTTAGTCCTGGTTTAGTCTTGGTTTAGTCCAGGTTTAGACCTGGTTTAGACCTGGTTTTGACCTGGTTTATTCCCGGTTTAGACCTACTTTAGTCCCGGTTTAGTCCTGGTTTAGTCCTGGTTTTGACCTGGTTTAGACCTGGTTTAGTCCTGGTTTAGACCTGGTTTAGTCTTGGTTTAGTCTTGGTTTAGTCCAGGTTTAGACCTGGTTTAGACCTGGTTTAGACCTGGTTTAGTCCTGGTATGGACCTGGTTTAGACCTGGTTTGGACCAGGTTTAGTCCTGGTTTAGACCTGGTTTAGACGTGGTTTAGACCTGGTTTAGACCTGGTTTAGTCCTGGTTTAGTCCTGGTTTGGACCTGGTTTAGACCTGGTTTAGTCCTGGTTTAGTCCTGGTTTAGTCTTGGGTTAGACCTGGTTTAGACCTGGTTTAGTCCTGGTTTGGACCTGGTTTAGACCTGGTTTAGTCCTGTTTTAGTCCTGGTTTAGACCTCGTTTAGTCATGGTTTTGTCTTGGTTTAGTCTTGGTTTAGTCCTGGTTTAAACCTGGTTTAGTCTTGGTTTAGTCTTGGTTTAGTCCTGGTTTAGACCTGGTTTAGTCTTGGTTTAGTCTTGGTTTAGTCCAGGTTTAGACCTGGTTTAGACCTGGTTTAGTCCTGGTTTAGTCCTGGTTTTGACCTGGTTTATTCCCGGTTTAGACCTACTTTAGTCCCGGTTTAGTCCTGGTTTAGTCCTGGTTTAGACCTGGTTTAGTCTTGGTTTAGTCTTGGTTTAGTCTTGGTTTAGTCCTGGTTTAGACCTGGTTTAAACCTGGTTTAGTCCTGGTTTGGACCTGGTTTAGACCTGGTTTAGTTCTGGTTTAGTCCTGGTTTAGTCCTGGTTTAGACCTGGTTTAGTCCTGGTTTAGTCCTGGTTTAGTCCTGGTTTGGACCTGGTTTGGACCTGGTTTAGACCTGGTTTAGTCCTGGTTTAGTCCTGGTTTAGTCCTGGTTTAGACTGGTTTGGATCTGGTTTAGTCCTGTTTTAGTCCTGGTTTAGACCTGGTTTAGACCTGGTATGGTCTTGGTTTAGTCCTGGTCTAGACCTGGTTTGGACAT
Source organism: Eucyclogobius newberryi (assembly GCF_026437365.1). Taxonomy (NCBI): domain Eukaryota; kingdom Metazoa; phylum Chordata; class Actinopteri; order Gobiiformes; family Gobiidae; genus Eucyclogobius; species Eucyclogobius newberryi. Next base: position 15,927 of record NW_027315950.1, read on the forward strand.
GGTTTAGTCCTGGTTTAGACCTGGTTTAGTCCTGGTTTAGTCCTGGTTTAAACCAGGTTTAGTCCTGGTTTAGACCTGGTTTAGACCTGGTTTAGTCCAGGTTTAGTCCTGGTTTAGACCTGGTTTAGACTTGGTTTAGTCCTGGTTTAGTCCTGGTTTAGACCTGGTTTAGACTTGGTTTAGTCCTGGTTTAGTCCTGGGTTAGACCTGGTTTAGACCTGGTTTAGTCCTGGTTTAGACCTGGTTTAGACCTGATTCGGATCAGGTTTAGTCCTGTTTTAGTCCTGGTTTAGACCTCGTTTAGTCATGGTTTTGTCTTGGTTTAGTCTTGGTTTAGTCCTGGTTTAAACCTGGTTTAGTCTTGGTTTAGTCTTGGTTTAGTCCTGGTTTAGTCTTGGTTTAGTCCAGGTTTAGACCTGGTTTAGACCTGGTTTTGACCTGGTTTATTCCCGGTTTAGACCTACTTTAGTCCCGGTTTAGTCCTGGTTTAGTCCTGGTTTTGACCTGGTTTAGACCTGGTTTAGTCCTGGTTTAGACCTGGTTTAGTCTTGGTTTAGTCTTGGTTTAGTCTTGGTTTAGTCCAGGTTTAGACCTGGTTTAGACCTGGTTTAGACCTGGTTTAGTCCTGGTATGGACCTGGTTTAGACCTGGTTTGGACCAGGTTTAGTCCTGGTTTAGACCTGGTTTAGACGTGGTTTAGACCTGGTTTAGACCTGGTTTAGTCCTGGTTTAGTCCTGGTTTGGACCTGGTTTAGACCTGGTTTAGTCCTGGTTTAGTCCTGGTTTAGTCTTGGGTTAGACCTGGTTTAGACCTGGTTTAGTCCTGGTTTGGACCTGGTTTAGACCTGGTTTAGTCCTGTTTTAGTCCTGGTTTAGACCTCGTTTAGTCATGGTTTTGTCTTGGTTTAGTCTTGGTTTAGTCCTGGTTTAAACCTGGTTTAGTCTTGGTTTAGTCTTGGTTTAGTCCTGGTTTAGACCTGGTTTAGTCTTGGTTTAGTCTTGGTTTAGTCCAGGTTTAGACCTGGTTTAGACCTGGTTTAGTCCTGGTTTAGTCCTGGTTTTGACCTGGTTTATTCCCGGTTTAGACCTACTTTAGTCCCGGTTTAGTCCTGGTTTAGTCCTGGTTTAGACCTGGTTTAAACTTGGTTTAGACCTGGTTTAAACCTGGTTTAGTCCTGGTTTAGACCTGGTTTAGACCTGGTTTAGTCCTGGTTTAGTCCTGGTCTAGACCTGGTTTGGACCTGGTTTAGACCTGGTTTAGACCAGGTTTAGACCTGGTTTAGACCTGGTTTGGACCTGGTTTGGACCTTGTTTGGACCTGGTTTAGTCCTGGTTTAGTCCTGGTTTAAACCAGGTTTAGTCCTGGTTTAGACCTGGTTCAGACCTGGTTTGGACATGGTTTGGATCTGGTTTAGTCCTGGTTTAGTCCTGGTTTAGACCTGGTTTAGTCCTGGTTTGGACCTGGTTTAGACCTGGTTTAGTCCTGGTTTAGTCCTGGTTTAGTCCTGGGTTAGACCTGGTTTAGACCTGGTTTAGTCCTGGTTTGGACCTGGTTTAGACCTGGTTTAGTCCTGGTTTAGTCCTGGTTTAGACCTGGTTTAGACCTGGTTTAGACTAGGTTTAGTCCTGGTTTAGTCTTGGGTTAGACCTGGTTTAGACCTGGTTTAGTCCTGGTTTGGATCTGGTTTAGACCTGGTTTAGTCCTGGTTTAGCCCTGGTTTAGTCCTGGTTTAGACCTGGTTTGGATCTGGTTTAGTCCTGTTTTAGTCCTGGTTTGGACCTGGTTTAGACCTGGTTTAGTCCTGGTTTAGTCCTGGTTTAGACCCGGTTTAGTCCTGGTTTGGACCTGGTTTGGACCTGGTTTAGTCCTGGTTTAGTCCTGGTTTAGACCTGGTTTAGTCCTGGTTTATTCCTGGTTTAGTCCTGGTTTAGACCTGGTTTAAACCTGGTTTAGTCCTGGTCTAGACCTGGTTTGGACATGGTTTAGACCTGGTTTAGACCTGGTTTAGTCCTGGTTTAGTCCTGGTTTAAACCAGGTTTAGTCCTGGTTTAGACCTGGTTTAGACCTGGTTTAGTCCAGGTTTAGTCCTGGTTTGGACCTGGTTTAGACTTGGTTTAGTCCTGTTTTAGTCCTGGTTTAGACCTGGTTTAGACCTGGTATGGTCTTGGTTTAGTCCTGGTCTAGACCTGGTTTGGACATGGTTTAGACCTGGTTTAGACCTGGTTTAGTCCTGGTTTAGTCCTGGTTTAAACCAGGTTTAGTCCTGGTTTAGACCTGGTTTAGACCTGGTTTAGTCCAGGTTTGGTCCTGGTTTGGACCTGGTTTAGACTTGGTTTAGTCCTGGTTTAGTCCTGGGTTAGACCTGGTTTAGACCTGGTTTAGTCCTGGTTTGGACCTGGTTTAGACCTGGTTTAGTCCTGGTTTAGTCCTGGTTTAGTCTTGGGTTAGACCTGGTTTAGACCTGGTTTAATCCTGGTTTGGACCTGGTTTAGACCTGGTTTAGTCCTGGTTTAGTCCTGGTTTAGACCTGGTTTATACCTGGTTTAGACTTGGTTTAGTCCTGGTTTAGTCCTGGGTTAGACCTGGTTTAGACCTGGTTTAGTCCTGGTTTAGACCTGGTTTAGACCTGATTCGGATCAGGTTTAGTCCTGTTTTAGTCCTGGTTTAGACCTCGTTTAGTCATGGTTTTGTCTTGGTTTAGTCTTGGTTTAGTCCTGGTTTAAACCTGGTTTAGTCTTGGTTTAGTCTTGGTTTAGTCCTGGTTTAGTCTTGGTTTAGTCCAGGTTTAGACCTGGTTTAGACCTGGTTTTGACCTGGTTTATTCCCGGTTTAGACCTACTTTAGTCCCGGTTTAGTCCTGGTTTAGTCCTGGTTTTGACCTGGTTTAGACCTGGTTTAGTCCTGGTTTAGACCTGGTTTAGTCTTGGTTTAGTCTTGGTTTAGTCCAGGTTTAGACCTGGTTTAGACCTGGTTTAGACCTGGTTTAGTCCTGGTTTGGACCTGGTTTAGACCTGGTTTGGACCAGGTTTAGTCCTGGTTTAGACCTGGTTTAGACGTGGTTTAGACCTGGTTTAGACCTGGTTTAGTCCTGGTTTAGTCCTGGTTTGGACCTGGTTTAGACCTGGTTTAGTCCTGGTTTAGTCCTGGTTTAGTCTTGGGTTAGACCTGGTTTAGACCTGGTTTAGTCCTGGTTTGGACCTGGTTTAGACCTGGTTTAGTCCTGGTTTAGTCCTGGTTTAGACCTGGTTTAGACCTGATTTGGATCAGGTTTAGTCCTGTTTTAGTCCTGGTTTAGACCTCGTTTAGTCATGGTTTTGTCTTGGTTTAGTCTTGGTTTAGTCCTGGTTTAGTCCTGGTTTTGACCTGGTTTATTCCCGGTTTAGACCTACTTTAGTCCCGGTTTAGTCCTGGTTTAGTCCTGGTTTAGACCTGGTTTAGTCTTGGTTTAGTCTTGGTTTAGTCTTGGTTTAGTCCAGGTTTAGACCTGGTTTAGACGTGGTTTAGACCTGGTTTAGACCTGGTTTAGTCCTGGTTTAGTCCTGGTTTGGACCTGGTTTAGACCTGGTTTATACCTGGTTTGGACCTGGTTTAGACCTGGTTTAGTCCTGGTTTAGTCCTGGTTTAGACCTTGTTTGGATCTGGTTTAGTTCTGGTTTAGTCATGGTTTAGACCTGGTTTAGACCTGATTTGGATCTAGATTAGTCCTGGTTTAGACCAGGTTTAGACCTGGTTTAGTCCTGGTTTAGACCTGGTTTATGACCAGGTTTAGACCTGGTTTAGACTGGTTTGGACCTGGTTTGGACCTGGTTTAGACCTGGTTTAGACCTGGTTTAGTCCTGGTTTAGTCCTGGTTTAGACCTGGTTTAGTCCCGGTTTAGACCTGGTTTAGTCCTGGTTTTGACCTGGTTTTGACCTGGTTTAGTCTTGGTTTTGTCTTGGTTTAGTCTTGGTTTAGTCCTGGTTTAAACCTGGTTTAGTCTTGGTTTAGTCTTGGTTTAGTCCTGGTTTAGACCTGGTTTAGTCTTGGTTTAGTCTTGGTTTAGTCCAGGTTTAGACCTGGTTTAGACCTGGTTTAGTCCTGGTATAGACCTGGTTTAGACCTGGTTTAGTCCTGGTTTAGTCCTGTTTTAGACCTGGTTTTGTCCTGGTTTAGTCCTGGTTTAGACCTGGTTTAAACCTGGTTTAGACCAGGTTTAGACCTGTTTTAGTCCTGGTTTGGACCTGGTTTAGACCTTGTTTGGACCTGGTTTAGACCTGGTTTGGACCTGGTTTGGACCTGGTTTAGACCAGGTTTAGACCTGGTTTAGTCCTGGTTTGGACCTGGTTTAGACCTTGTTTGGACCTGGTTTAGACCTGGTTTGGACCTGGTTTGGACCTGGTTTAGACCTGGTTTGGACCTGGTTTGGACCTGGTTTAGACCTGGTTTGGACCTGGTTTAGTCCTGGTTTAGACCTGGTTTAGACGTGGTTTAGACCTGGTTTAGACCTGGTTTAGTCCTGGTTTAGTCCTGGTTTGGACCTGGTTTAGACCTGGTTTAGTCCTGGTTTAGTCCTGGTTTAGTCTTGGGTTAGACCTGGTTTAGACCTGGTTTAGTCCTGGTTTGGACCTGGTTTAGACCTGGTTTAGTCCTGGTTTAGTCCTGGTTTAGACCTGGTTTAGACCTGATTTGGATCAGGTTTAGTCCTGTTTTAGTCCTGGTTTAGACCTCGTTTAGTCATGGTTTTGTCTTGGTTTAGTCTTGGTTTAGTCCTGGTTTAAACCTGGTTTAGTCTTGGTTTAGTCTTGGTTTAGTCCTGGTTTAGACCTGGTTTAGTCTTGGTTTAGTCTTGGTTTAGTCCAGGTTTAGACCTGGTTTAGACCTGGTTTAGTCCTGGTTTAGTCCTGGTTTTGACCTGGTTTATTCCCGGTTTAGACCTACTTTAGTCCCGGTTTAGTCCTGGTTTAGTCCTGGTTTAGACCTGGTTTAGTCTTGGTTTAGTCTTGGTTTAGTCTTGGTTTAGTCCAGGTTTAGACCTGGTTTAGACGTGGTTTAGACCTGGTTTAGACCTGGTTTAGTCCTGGTTTAGTCCTGGTTTGGACCTGGTTTAGTCCTGGTTTATACCTGGTTTGGACCTGGTTTAGACCTGGTTTAGTCCTGGTTTAGTCCTGGTTTAGACCTTGTTTGGATCTGGTTTAGTTCTGGTTTAGTCATGGTTTAGACCTGGTTTAGACCTGATTTGGATCTAGATTAGTCCTGGTTTAGACCAGGTTTAGACCTGGTTTATGACCAGGTTTAGACCTGGTTTAGACCTGGTTTGGACCTGGTTTGGACCTGGTTTAGACCTGGTTTAGACCTGGTTTAGTCCTGGTTTAGTCCTGGTTTAGACCTGGTTTAGTCCCGGTTTAGACCTGGTTTAGTCCTGGTTTTGACCTGGTTTGGACCTGGTTTAGTCTTGGTTTTGTCTTGGTTTAGTCTTGGTTTAGTCCTGGTTTAAACCTGGTTTAGTCTTGGTTTAGTCTTGGTTTAGTCCTGGTTTAGACCTGGTTTAGTCTTGGTTTAGTCTTGGTTTAATCCAGGTTTAGACCTGGTTTAGACCTGGTTTAGTCCTGGTATAGACCTGGTTTAGACCTGGTTTAGTCCTGGTTTAGTCCTGTTTTAGACCTGGTTTTGTCCTGGTTTAGTCCTGGTTTAGACCTGGTTTAAACCTGGTTTAGACCAGGTTTAGACCTGTTTTAGTCCTGGTTTGGACCTGGTTTAGACCTTGTTTGGACCTGGTTTAGACCTGGTTTGGACCTGGTTTGGACCTGGTTTAGACCAGGTTTAGACCTGGTTTAGTCCTGGTTTGGACCTGGTTTAGACCTTGTTTGGACCTGGTTTAGACCTGGTTTGGACCTGGTTTGGACCTGGTTTAGACCTGGTTTGGACCTGGTTTAGAGCTGGTTTGGACCTGGTTTAGACCTGGTTTAGACCAGGTTTAGACCTGGTTTAGTCCTGGTTTGGACCTGGTTTAGACCTTGTTTGGACCTGGTTTAGACCTGGTTTGGACCTGGTTTAGAGCTGGTTTGGACCTGGTTTAGACCTGGTTTAGACCAGATTTAGACCTGGTTTAGTCCTGGTTTGGACCTGGTTTAGTCCTGGTTTGGACCTGGTTTAGACCTGGTTTAGTCCTGGTTTAGTCCTGGTTTAGACCTGGTTTAGACCTGGTTTAGACTTGGTTTAGTCCTGGTTTAGTCCTGGGTTAGACCTGGTTTAGACCTGGTTTAGTCCTGGTTTGGATCTGGTTTAGACCTGGTTTAGTCCTGGTTTGGATCTGGTTTAGACCTGGTTTAGTCCTGGTTTAATCCTGTTTTAGTCCTGGTTTAGACCTTGTTTGGATCTGGTTTAGACCTGGTTTAGTCCTGGTTTGGATCTGGTTTAGTCCTGGTTTAGACCTGGTTTAGTCCTGGTTTAGTCCTGGTTTAGTCCTGGTTTAGACCTTGTTTGGATCTGGTTTAGTTCTGGTTTAGTCATGGTTTAGAACCGGTTTAGACCTGGTTTAGACTTGGTTTAGTCCTGGTTTAGTCCTGGGTTAGACCTGGTTTAGACCTGGTTTAGTCTTGGTTTAGTCCTGGTTTAGACCTGGTTTAGTCTTGGTTTAGTCTTGGTTTAGTCCAGGTTTAGACCTGGTTTAGACCTGGTTTAGTCCTGGTTTAGTCCTGGTTTGGACCTGGTTTAGACCTGGTTTAGTCCTGGTTTGGACCTGGTTTAGACCTGGTTTGGACCTGGTTTAGTCCTGGTTTAGTCCTGGTTTGGACCTTGTTTGGATCTGGTTTAGTTCTGGTTTAGTCATGGTTTAGACCTGGTTTAGTCCTGGTTTAGTCCTGGTTTAGACCTTGTTTGGATCTGGTTTAGTTCTGGTTTAGTCATGGTTTAGACCTGGTTTGGACCTGGTTTGGTCTTGGTTTAGTCCTGGTTTAAACCTGGTTTGGACCTGGTTTGGACCTGGTTTGGACCTGGTTTAGTCCTAGTTTAGACCTGGTTTGGATCTAGATTAGTCCTGGTTTAGACCAGGTTTAGACCTGGTTTAGTCCTGGTTTAGACCTGGTTTATGACCAGGTTTAGACCTGGTTTAGACCTGGTTTGGACCTGGTTTGGACCTGGTTTAGACCTGGTTTAGACCTGGTTTAGTCCTGGTTTAGTCCTGGTTTAGACCTGGTTTAGTCCCGGTTTAGACCTGGTTTAATCCTGGTTTTGACCTGGTTTGGACCTGGTTTAGTCCTGGTATAGACCTGGTTTAGACCAGGTTTAGTCCTGGTTTTGATCTTGTTCAGACCTGGTTTAGTCTTGGTTTAGTCCTGGTTTAGTCCTGGTTTAGTCTTGGTTTAGTCTTGGTTTAGTCTTGGTTTAGTCTTGGTTTAGTCCTGGTTTAGACCTGGTTTAGTCCTGGTTTGGATCTGGTTCAGACCTGGTTTAGTCCTGGTTTAGACCTCGTTTAGTCATGGTTTTGTCTTGGTTTAGTCTTGGTTTAGTCCTGGTTTAAACCTGGTTTAGTCTTGGTTTAGTCTTGGTTTAGTCCTGGTTTAGACCTGGTTTAGTCTTGGTTTAGTCTTGGTTTAGTCCAGGTTTAGACCTGGTTTAGACCTGGTTTAGTCCTGGTTTAGTCCTGGTTTTGACCTTGTTTATTCCCGGTTTAGACCTGGTTTAGTCTTGGTTTAGTCTTGGTTTAGTCTTGGTTTAGTCCAGGTTTAGACCTGGTTAAGACCTGGTTTAGACCTGGTTTGGACCAGGTTTAGTCCTGGTTTAGACCTGGTTTAGACGTGGTTTAGACCTGGTTTAGACCTGGTTTAGTCCTGGTTTAGTCCTGGTTTGGACCTGGTTTAGACCTGGTTTATACCTGGTTTGGACCTGGTTTAGACCTGGTTTAGTCCTGGTTTAGTCCTGGTTTAGACCTTGTTTGGATCTGGTTTAGTTCTGGTTTAGTCATGGTTTAGACCTGGTTTAGACCTGATTTGGATCTAGATTAGTCCTGGTTTAGACCAGGTTTAGACCTGGTTTAGTCCTGGTTTAGACCTGGTTTATGACCAGGTTTAGACCTGGTTTAGACCTGGTTTGGACCTGGTTTGGACCTGGTTTAGACCTGGTTTAGACCTGGTTTAGTCCTGGTTTAGTCCTGGTTTAGACCTGGTTTAGTCCCGGTTTAGACCTGGTTTAGTCCTGGTTTTGACCTGGTTTGGACCAGGTTTAGTCTTGGTTTTGTCTTGGTTTAGTCTTGGTTTAGTCCTGGTTTAGACCTGGTTTAGTCTTGGTTTAGTCTTGGTTTAGTCCAGGTTTAGACCTGGTTTAGACCTGGTTTAGTCCTGGTATAGACCTGGTTTAGACCTGGTTTAGTCCTGGTTTAGTCCTGTTTTAGACCTGGTTTTGTCCTGGTTTAGTCCTGGTTTAGACCTGGTTTAAACCTGGTTTAGACCAGGTTTAGACCTGTTTTAGTCCTGGTTTGGACCTGGTTTAGACCTGGTTTGGACCTGGTTTGGACCTGGTTTAGACCTGGTTTGGACCTGGTTTAGTCCAGGTTTGGACCTGGTTTAGACCTTGTTTGGACCTGGTCTAGACCTGGTTTGGACCTGGTTTAGACCTGGTTTAGACCAGGTTTAGACCTGGTTTAGTCCTGGTTTGGACCTGGTTTAGACCTTGTTTGGACCTGGTTTAGACCTGGTTTGGACCTGGTTTGGACCTGGTTTAGACCTTGTTTGGACCTGGTTTAGACCTGGTTTGGACCTGGTTTGGACCTGGTTTAGACCTGGTTTGGACCTGGTTTAGAGCTGGTTTGGACCTGGTTTAGACCTGGTTTAGACCAGGTTTAGACCTGGTTTAGTCCTGGTTTGGACCTGGTTTAGACCTTGTTTGGACCTGGTTTAGACCTGGTTTGGACCTGGTTTAGAGCTGGTTTGGACCTGGTTTAGACCTGGTTTAGACCAGATTTAGACCTGGTTTAGTCCTGGTTTGGACCTGGTTTAGACCTTGTTTGGACCTGGTTTGGACCTGGTTTAGTCCAGGTTTAGTCCTGGTTTAGACCTGGTTTAGTCCTGGTTTAGTCCTGGTTTAGACTTGGTTTAGTCTTGGGTTAGACCTGGGTTAGACCTGGTTTAGTCCTGGTTTGGACCTGGTTTAGACCTGGTTTAGTCCTGGTTTAGTCCTGGTTTAGACCTGGTTTAGACCTGGTTTAGACTTGGTTTAGTCCTGGTTTAGTCCTGGGTTAGACCTGGTTTAGACCTGGTTTAGTCCTGGTTTGGATCTGGTTTAGACCTGGTTTAGTCCTGGTTTGGATCTGGTTTAGACCTGGTTTAGTCCTGGTTTAATCCTGTTTTAGTCCTGGTTTAGACCTTGTTTGGATCTGGTTTAGACCTGGTTTAGTCCTGGTTTGGATCTGGTTTAGTCCTGGTTTAGACCTGGTTTAGTCCTGGTTTAGTCCTGGTTTAGTCCTGGTTTAGACCTTGTTTGGATCTGGTTTAGTTCTGGTTTAGTCATGGTTTAGAACCGGTTTAGACCTGGTTTAGACTTGGTTTAGTCCTGGTTTAGTCCTGGGTTAGACCTGGTTTAGACCTGGTTTAGTCTTGGTTTAGTCCTGGTTTAGACCTGGTTTAGTCTTGGTTTAGTCTTGGTTTAGTCCAGGTTTAGACCTGGTTTAGACCTGGTTTAGTCCTGGTTTAGTCCTGGTTTGGACCTGGTTTAGACCTGGTTTAGTCCTGGTTTGGACCTGGTTTAGACCTGGTTTGGACCTGGTTTAGTCCTGGTTTAGTCCTGGTTTGGACCTTGTTTGGATCTGGTTTAGTTCTGGTTTAGTCATGGTTTAGACCTGGTTTAGTCCTGGTTTAGTCCTGGTTTAGACCTTGTTTGGATCTGGTTTAGTTCTGGTTTAGTCATGGTTTAGACCTGGTTTGGACCTGGTTTGGTCTTGGTTTAGTCCTGGTTTAAACCTGGTTTGGACCTGGTTTGGACCTGGTTTGGACCTGGTTTAGTCCTAGTTTAGACCTGGTTTGGATCTAGATTAGTCCTGGTTTAGACCAGGTTTAGACCTGGTTTAGTCCTGGTTTAGACCTGGTTTATGACCAGGTTTAGACCTGGTTTAGACCTGGTTTGGACCTGGTTTGGACCTGGTTTAGACCTGGTTTAGACCTGGTTTAGTCCTGGTTTAGTCCTGGTTTAGACCTGGTTTAGTCCCGGTTTAGACCTGGTTTAATCCTGGTTTTGACCTGGTTTGGACCTGGTTTAGTCCTGGTATAGACCTGGTTTAGACCAGGTTTAGTCCTGGTTTTGATCTTGTTCAGACCTGGTTTAGTCTTGGTTTAGTCCTGGTTTAGTCCTGGTTTAGTCTTGGTTTAGTCTTGGTTTAGTCTTGGTTTAGTCTTGGTTTAGTCCTGGTTTAGACCTGGTTTAGTCCTGGTTTGGATCTGGTTCAGACCTGGTTTAGTCCTGGTTTAGACCTCGTTTAGTCATGGTTTTGTCTTGGTTTAGTCTTGGTTTAGTCCTGGTTTAAACCTGGTTTAGTCTTGGTTTAGTCTTGGTTTAGTCCTGGTTTAGACCTGGTTTAGTCTTGGTTTAGTCTTGGTTTAGTCCAGGTTTAGACCTGGTTTAGACCTGGTTTAGTCCTGGTTTAGTCCTGGTTTTGACCTGGTTTATTCCCGGTTTAGACCTACTTTAGTCCCGGTTTAGTCCTGGTTTAGTCCTGGTTTAGACCTGGTTTAGTCTTGGTTTAGTCTTGGTTTAGTCTTGGTTTAGTCCAGGTTTAGACCTGGTTAAGACCTGGTTTAGACCTGGTTTAGACCTGGTTTAGACCTGGTTTAGTCCTGGTATGGACCTGGTTTAGACCTGGTTTGGACCAGGTTTAGTCCTGGTTTAGACCTGGTTTAGACGTGGTTTAGACCTGGTTTAGACCTGGTTTAGTCCTGGTTTAGTCCTGGTTTGGACCTGGTTTAGACCTGGTTTATACCTGGTTTGGACCTGGTTTAGACCTGGTTTAGTCCTGGTTTAGTCCTGGTTTAGACCTTGTTTGGATCTAGATTAGTCCTGGTTTAGACCAGGTTTAGACCTGGTTTAGTCCTGGTTTAGACCTGGTTTATGACCAGGTTTAGACCTGGTTTAGACCTGGTTTGGACCTGGTTTGGACCTGGTTTAGACCTGGTTTAGACCTGGTTTAGTCTTGGTTTAGTCTTGGTTTAGTCCAGGTTTAGACCTGGTTTAGACCTGGTTTAGTCCTGGTATAGACCTGGTTTAGACCTGGTTTAGTCCTGGTTTAGTCCTGTTTTAGACCTGGTTTTGTCCTGGTTTAGTCCTGGTTTAGACCTGGTTTAAACCTGGTTTAGACCAGGTTTAGACCTGTTTTAGTCCTGGTTTGGACCTGGTTTGGACCTGGTTTAGACCTGGTTTGGACCTGGTTTAGTCCAGGTTTGGACCTGGTTTAGACCTTGTTTGGACCTGGTCTAGACCTGGTTTGGACCTGGTTTAGACCTGGTTTAGACCAGGTTTAGACCTGGTTTAGTCCTGGTTTGGACCTGGTTTAGACCTTGTTTGGACCTGGTTTAGACCTGGTTTGGACCTGGTTTGGACCTGGTTTAGACCTGGTTTGGACCTGGTTTAGTCCAGGTTTAGTCCTGGTTTAGACCTGGTTTAGTCCTGGTTTAGTCCTGGTTTAGACTTGGTTTAGTCTTGGGTTAGACCTGGGTTAGACCTGGTTTAGTCCTGGTTTGGACCTGGTTTAGACCTGGTTTAGTCCTGGTTTAGTCCTGGTTTAGACCTGGTTTAGACCTGGTTTAGACTTGGTTTAGTCCTGGTTTAGTCCTGGGTTAGACCTGGTTTAGACCTGGTTTAGTCCTGGTTTGGATCTGGTTTAGACCTGGTTTAGTCCTGGTTTGGATCTGGTTTAGACCTGGTTTAGTCCTGGTTTAATCCTGTTTTAGTCCTGGTTTAGACCTTGTTTGGATCTGGTTTAGACCTGGTTTAGTCCTGGTTTGGATCTGGTTTAGACCTGGTTTAGACCTCGTTTAGTCATGGTTTGGACCTGGTTTAGTCCTGGTTTAGTCCTGGTTTAGTCCTGGTTTAGACCTTGTTTGGATCTGGTTTAGTTCTGGTTTAGTCATGGTTTAGACCTGGTTTAGTCCTGGTTTGGACCTGGTTTAGACCTGGTTTAGTCCTGGTTTAGTCCTGGTTTAGACCTGGTTTAGACCTGGTTTAGACTTGGTTTAGTCCTGGTTTAGTCCTGGGTTAGACCTGGTTTAGACCTGGTTTAGTCTTGGTTTAGTCCTGGTTTAGACCTGGTTTAGTCTTGGTTTAGTCTTGGTTTAGTCCAGGTTTAGACCTGGTTTAGACCTGGTTTAGTCCTGGTTTAGTCCTGGTTTGGACCTGGTTTAGACCTGGTTTAGTCCTGGTTTGGACCTGGTTTAGACCTGGTTTGGACCTGGTTTAGTCCTGGTTTAGTCCTGGTTTGGACCTTGTTTGGATCTGGTTTAGTTCTGGTTTAGTCATGGTTTAGACCTGGTTTAGTCCTGGTTTAGTCCTGGTTTAGACCTTGTTTGGATCTGGTTTAGTTCTGGTTTAGTCATGGTTTAGACCTGGTTTGGACCTGGTTTGGTCTTGGTTTAGTCCTGGTTTAAACCTGGTTTGGACCTGGTTTGGACCTGGTTTGGACCTGGTTTAGTCCTAGTTTAGACCTGGTTTGGATCTAGATTAGTCCTGGTTTAGACCAGGTTTAGACCTGGTTTAGTCCTGGTTTAGACCTGGTTTATGACCAGGTATAGACCTGGTTTAGACCTGGTTTGGACCTGGTTTGGACCTGGTTTAGACCTGGTTTAGACCTGGTTTAGTCCTGGTTTAGTCCTGGTTTAGACCTGGTTTAGTCCCGGTTTAGACCTGGTTTAGTCCTGGTTTTGACCTGGTTTGGACCTGGTTTAGTCCTGGTATAGACCTGGTTTAGACCAGGTTTAGTCCTGGTTTTGATCTTGTTCAGACCTGGTTTAGTCTTGGTTTAGTCCTGGTTTAGTCCTGGTTTAGTCTTGGTTTAGTCTTGGTTTAGTCTTGGTTTAGTCTTGGTTTAGTCCTGGTTTAGACCTGGTTTAGTCCTGGTTTGGATCTGGTTCAGACCTGGTTTAGTCCTGGTTTAGTTCTGGTTTAGTCCTGGTTTGGACCTGGTTTGGATCTGGTTTAGTCCTGGTTTAGTACTGGTTTAGACCTGGTATAGACCTGGTTTGGACCTGGTTTGGACGTGGTTTAGACCTGGTTTAGACCTGGTTTAGTCCTGGTTTAGTCCTGGTTTAGACCTGGTTTAGTCCCGGTTTAGACCTGGTTTAGTCCTGGTTTTGACCTGGTTTGGACCTGGTTTAGTCCTGGTATAGACCTGGTTTAGACCAGGTTTAGTCCTGGTTTTGATCTTGTTCAGACCTGGTTTAGTCTTGGTTTAGTCCTGGTTTAGTCCTGGTTTAGTCTTGGTTTAGTCTTGGTTTAGTCTTGGTTTAGTCTTGGTTTAGTCCTGGTTTAGACCTGGTTTAGTCCTGGTTTGGATCTGGTTCAGACCTGGTTTAGTCCTGGTTTAGTTCTGGTTTAGTCCTGGTTTGGACCTGGTTTGGATCTGGTTTAGTCCTGGTTTAGTCCTGGTTTAGTACTGGTTTAGACCTGGTATAGACCTGGTTTGGTCTTGGTTTAGTCCTGGTTTAAACCTGGTTTAGTCCCGGTTTAGTCCTGGTTTAGTCCTGGTTTTGACCTGGTTTAGACCTGGTTTAGTCCTGGTTTAGTCCTGGTTTAGACCTGGTTTGGACCTTGTTTAGACCTGGTTTAGACCTACCTGGTTTGGACCAGGTTTAGACCTGGTTTAGACCTGGTTTAGACCTGGTTTAGACCTGGTTTAGACCTGATTTAGTCATGGTTTAGTCCTGGTTTAGACCTGGTTTAGACGTGGTTTAGACCTGGTTCAGACCTGGTTTGGACCTGGTTTGGACCTGGTTTTGACCTGGTTTAGACCTGGTTTAGATCTGGTTTAGTCCTGGTTTAGACCTGGTTTTCGACCTGGTTTAGACCAGGTTCAGTCCAGGTTTAGACCTGGTTTAGACCTGGTTTGGACCTGGTTTGGACCTGGTTTTGACCTGGTTTAGACCTGGTTTAGATCTGGTTTAGTCCTGGTTTAGACCTGGTTTTGACCTGGTTTAGACCTGGTTTAGACCTGGTTTAGTCCTGGTTGAGACCTGGTTTAGACCAGGTTTAGTCCTGGTTTAGTCCTGGTTTAGACCTGGTTTAGACCTGGTTTATTCCTGGTTTAGTCCTGGTTTAGTCCTGGTTTGGACCTGGTTTTGACCTGGTTTAGACCTGGTTTAGATCTGGTTTGGACCTGGTTTAGACCTGGTTTAAACCAGGTTTAGACCAGGTTTAGACCCGGTTTAGACCTGGTTTGGACCTGGTTTAGTTCTGGTTTGGACCTGGTTTAGACCTGGTTTAGTCCTGGTTTAGTCCTGTTTTAGACCTGGTTTAGACCTGGTTTAAACCTGGTTTAGACCAGGTTTAGACCTGGTTTAGTCCTGGTTTGGACCTGGTTTAGACCTGGTTTGGACCTGGTTTAGACCTGGTTTAGACCTGGTTTAGACCTGGTTTGGACCTGGTTTGGACCTGGTTTAGACCTGGTTTGGACCTGGTTTAGACCTGGTTTGGACCTGGTTTAGACCTGGTTTAGACCTGGTTTAGACCTGGTTTGGACCTGGTTTGGACCTGGTTTAGACCTGGTTTGGACCTGGTTTAGACCTGGTTTGGACCTGGTTTGGACCTGGTTTAGTCCTGGTTTAGACCAGGTTTAGACCTGGTTTAGTCCTGGTTTAGACCTGGTTTAGATCTGGTTTGGACTTGGTTTAGACCTGGTTTGGACCTGGTTTGGACCTGGTTTAGACCTGGTTTGGACCTGGTTTAGACCTGGTTTGGACCTGGTGGTTTAGACCTGGTTTAGACCTGGTTTAGACCTGGTTTAGACCTGGTTTAGACCTGGTTTGGACCTGGTTTGGACCTGGTTTAAACCTGGTTTGGACCTGGTTTAGACCTGGTTTGGACCTGGTTTGGACCTGGTTTAGACCTGGTTTGGACCAGGTTTAGACCTGGTTTAGACCTGGTTTGGACCTGGTTTGGACCTGGTTTTGACCTGGTTTTGACCTGGTTTAGATCTGGTTTAGTCCTGGTTTCAACCTGGTTTCGACCTGGTTTAGACCAGGTTCAGTCCAGGTTTAGTCCTGGTTTAGACCTGGTTTAGACCTGGTTTAGTCGTGGTTTAGTCCTGGTTGAGACCTGGTTTAGACCAGGTTTAGTCCTGGTTTACTCCTTGTTTAGACCTGGTTTAGACCTGGTTTAGTCCTGGTTTAGACCTGGTTTAGACAAGGTTCAGTTCTGGTTTAGTCCTGGTTTAGACCTGGTTTAGACCTGGTTTAGTCCTGGTTTAGTCCTGGTTGAGACCTGGTTTAAACCAGGTTTAGACCAGGTTTAGACCCGGTTTAGACCTGGTTTGGACCTGGTTTAGTCCTGGTTTGGACCTGGTTTAGACCTGGTTTAGTCCTGGTTTAGTCCTGTTTTAGACCTGGTTTTGTCCTGGTTTAGTCCTGGTTTAGACCTGGTTTAAACCTGGTTTAGACCTGGTTTAGTCCTGGTTTGGACCTGGTTTGGACCTGGTTTAGACCTGGTTTGGACCTGGTTTGGACCTGGTTTAGACCTGGTTTGGACCTGGTTTAGACCTGGTTTAGACCTGGTTTAGACCTGGTTTGGACCTGGTGGTTTAGACCTGGTTTAGACCTGGTTTAGACCTGGTTTAGACCTGGTTTAGACCTGGTTTAGACCTGGTTTGGACCTGGTTTGGACCTGGTTTAGACCTGGTTTGGACCTGGTTTAGACCTGGTTTGGACCTGGTTGAGACCTGGTTTAGACCAGGTTTAGTCCTGGTTTACTCCTTGTTTAGACCTGGTTTAGACCTGGTTTAGTCCTGGTTTAGACCTGGTTTAGACAAGGTTCAGTTCTGGTTTAGTCCTGGTTTAGACCTGGTTTAGACCTGGTTTAGTCCTGGTTTAGTCCTGGTTGAGACCTGGTTTAAACCAGGTTTAGACCAGGTTTAGACCCGGTTTAGACCTGGTTTGGACCTGGTTTAGTCCTGGTTTGGACCTGGTTTAGACCTGGTTTAGTCCTGGTTTAGTCCTGTTTTAGACCTGGTTTTGTCCTGGTTTAGTCCTGGTTTAGACCTGGTTTAAACCTGGTTTAGACCAGGTTTAGACCTGGTTTAGTCCTGGTTTGGACCTGGTTTGGACCTGGTTTGGACCTGGTTTAGACCTGGTTTGGACCTGGTTTGGACCTGGTTTGGACCTGGTTTAGACCTGGTTTGGACCTGGTTTAGACCTGGTTTAGACCTGGTTTAGACCTGGTTTGGACCTGGTGGTTTAGACCTGGTTTAGACCTGGTTTAGACCTGGTTTAGACCTGGTTTAGACCTGGTTTAGACCTGGTTTGGACCTGGTTTGGACCTGGTTTAGACCTGGTTTGGACCTGGTTTAGACCTGGTTTGGACCTGGTTTAGACCTGGTTTGGACCTGGTTTGGACCTGGTTTAGACCTGGTTTGGACCTGGTTTAGACCTGGTTTGGACCAGGTTTAGACCTGGTTTAGACCTAGTTTAGACCTGGTTTAGTCCTGGTTGAGACCTGGTTTAGACCAGGTTTAATCCTGGTTTAGTCCTGGTTTAGACCTGGTTTAGACCTGGTTTAGTCCTGGTTTAGACCTGGTTTAGACCTGGTTTAGACAAGGTTCAGTTCTGGTTTAGTCCTGGTTTAGACCTGGTTTAGACCTGGTTTAGTCCTGGTTTAGTCCTGGTTGAGACCTGGTTTAAACCAGGTTTAGACCAGGTTTAGACCCGGTTTAGACCTGGTTTGGACCTGGTTTAGTCCTGGTTTGGACCTGGTTTAGACCTGGTTTAGTCCTGGTTTAGTCCTGTTTTAGACCTGGTTTAGACCTGGTTTAAACCTGGTTTAGACCTGGTTTAGTCCTGGTTTTGACCTGGTTTAGACCTGGTTTGGACCTGGTTTAGACCTGGTTTAGACCTGGTTTAGACCTGGTTTGGACCTGGTTTGGACCTGGTTTAGACCTGGTTTGGACCTGGTTTAGACCTGGTTTGGACCTGGTGGTTTAGACCTGGTTTAGACCTGGTTTAGACCTCGTTTAGACCTGGTTTAGACCTGGTTTGGACCTGGTTTGGACCTGGTTTAGACCTGGTTTGGACCTGGTTTAGACCTGGTTTGGACCTGGTTTGGACCTGGTTTAGTCCTGGTTTAGACCAGGTTTAGACCTGGTTTAGTCCTGGTTTAGACCTGGTTTAGATCTGGTTTGGACCTGGTTTAGACCTGGTTTGGACCTGGTTTGGACCTGGTTTAGACCTGGTTTGGACCTGGTTTAGACCTGGTTTGGACCTGGTGGTTTAGACCTGGTTTAGACCTGGTTTAGACCTGGTTTGGACCTGGTTTGGACCTGGTTTAAACCTGGTTTGGACCTGGTTTAGACCTGGTTTGGACCTGGTTTGGACCTGGTTTAGACCTGGTTTGGACCAGGTTTAGACCTGGTTTAGACCTGGTTTGGACCTGGTTTGGACCTGGTTTTGACCTGGTTTTGACCTGGTTTAGATCTGGTTTAGTCCTGGTTTCGACCTGGTTTCGACCTGGTTTAGACCAGGTTCAGTCCAGGTTTAGTCCTGGTTTAGACCTGGTTTAGACCTGGTTTAGTCGTGGTTTAGTCCTGGTTGAGACCTGGTTTAGACCAGGTTTAGTCCTGGTTTACTCCTTGTTTAGACCTGGTTTAGACCTGGTTTAGTCCTGGTTTAGACCTGGTTTAGACAAGGTTCAGTTCTGGTTTAGTCCTGGTTTAGACCTGGTTTAGACCTGGTTTAGTCCTGGTTTAGTCCTGGTTGAGACCTGGTTTAAACCAGGTTTAGACCAGGTTTAGACCTGGTTTAGACCTGGTTTAGTCCTGGTTTAGTCCTGGTTGAGACCTGGTTTAAACCAGGTTTAGACCAGGTTTAGACCTGGTTTGGACCTGGTTTAGACCTGGTTTGGACCTGGTTTGGACCTGGTTTGGACCTGGTTTAGACCTGGTTTGGACCTGGTTTGGACCTGGTTTAGACCTGGTTTAGACCTGGTTTAGACCTGGTTTAGACCTGGTTTAGTCCTGGTTTAGTCCTGTTTTAGACCTGGTTTTGTCCTGGTTTAGTCCTGGTTTAGACCTGGTTTAAACCTGGTTTAGAGCAGGTTTAGACCTGGTTTAGTCCTGGTTTGGACCTGGTTTAAACCTGGTTTGGACCTGGTTTAGACCTGGTTTGGACCTGGTTTGGACCTGGTTTAGACCTGGTTTGGACCTGGTTTAGACCTGGTTTGGACCAGGTTTAGACCTGGTTTAGACCTGGTTTGGACCTGGTTTTCACCTGGTTTTGACCTGGTTTAGTCCTGGTTTCGACCTGGTTTCGACCTGGTTTAGACCAGGTTCAGTCCAGGTTTAGTCCTGGTTTAGACCTGGTTTAGTCCTGGTTTAGTCCTGGTTGAGACCTGGTTTAGAACAGGTTTAGTCCTGGTTTAGTCCTGGTTTTGACCTGGTTTAGACCTGGTTTAGTCCTGGTTTAGTCCTGGTTTTGACCTGGTTTAGACCTGGTTTAGTCCTGGTTTAGACCTGGTTTAGACCTGGTTTAGTCCTGGTTTAGTCCTGGTTGAGACCTGGTTTAAACCAGGTTTAGACCAGGTGTAGACCCGGTTTAGACCTGGTTTGGACCTGGTTTAGTCCTGGTTTGGACCTGGTTTAGACCTGGTTTAGTCCTGGTTTAGTCCAGTTTTAGACCTGGTTTTGTCCTGGTTTAGTCCTGGTTTAGACCTGGTTTAAACCTGGTTTAGACCTGGTTTGGACCTGGTTTGGACCTGGTTTAGACCTGGTTTGGACCTGGTTTGGACCTGGTTTAGACCTGGTTTGGACCTGGTTTAGACCTGGTTTGGACCTGGTGGTTTAGACCTGGTTTAGACCTGGTTTAGACCTGGTTTGGACCTGGTTTGGACCTGGTTTAGACCTGGTTTGGACCAGGTTTAGACCTGGTTTAGACCTGGTTTAGACCTGGTTTAGTCCTGGTTTAGTCCTGGTTGAGACCTGGTTTGGACCAGGTTTAGTCCTGGTTTAGACCTGGTTTAGACCTGGTTTAGACCTGGTTTAGACCTGGTTTGGACCTGGTTTGGACCTGGTTTAGACCTGGTTTGGACCAGGTTTAGACCTGGTTTAGACCTGGTTTAGACCTGGTTTAGTCCTGGTTTAGTCCTGGTTGAGACCTGGTTTGGACCAGGTTTAGTCCTGTTTTAGACCTGGTTTAAACCTGGTTTAGTCCTGTTTTAGACCTGGTTTAAACCTGGTTTAGACCAGGTTTAGACCTGGTTTAGTCCTGATTTGGACCTGGTTCAGACCTGGTTTGGACCTGGTTTGGACCTGGTTTAGACCTCGTTTAGACCTGGTTTGGACCTGGTTTGGACCTGGTTTAGTCCTGGTTTGGACCTGGTTTAGACCTGGTTTAGTCCTGGTTTAGTCCTGTTTTAGACCTGGTTTTGTCCTGGTTTAGTCCTGGTTTAGACCTGGTTTAAACCTGGTTTAGACCTGGTTTAGTCCTGGTTTGGACCTGGTTTGGACCTGGTTTAGACCTGTCTAAACCTGGTTTTGACCAGGTTTAGACCTGGTTTAGTCCTGCTTTAGACCTGGTTTAGACCTGGTTTAGACAAGGTTCAGTTCTGGTTTAGTCCTGGTTTAGACCTGGTTTAGACCTGGTTTAGTCCTGGTTTAGTCCTGGTTGAGACCTGGTTTAAACCAGGTTTAGACCAGGTTTAGACCAGGTTTAGACCTGGTTTAGACCTGGTTTGGACCTGGTTTGGACCTGGTTTGGACCTGGTTTAGACCTGGTTTGGACCTGGTTTGGACCTGGTTTAGACCTGGTTTAGACCTGGTTTAGACCTGGTTTAGTCCTGGTTTAGTCCTGTTTTAGACCTGGTTTTGTCCTGGTTTAGTCCTGGTTTAGACCTGGTTTAAACCTGGTTTAGACCAGGTTTAGACCTGGTTTAGTCCTGGTTTGGACCTGGTTTAGACCTGGTTTGGACCTGGTTTAGACCTGGTTTAGACCTGGTTTGGACCAGGTTTAGACCTGGTTTAGACCTGGTTTGGACCTGGTTTGGACCTGGTTTAGACCAGGTTCAGTCCAGGTTTAGTCCTGGTTTAGACCTGGTTTAGACCTGGTTTAGTCGTGGTTTAGTCCTGGTTGAGACCTGGTTTAGACCAGGTTTAGTCCTGGTTTAGTCCTGGTTTAGACCTGGTTTAGACCTGGTTTAGACCTGGTTTAGACCTGGTTTAGTCCTGATTTAGACCTGGTTTAGACCTGGTTTAGTCCTGGTTTAGTCCTGGTTGAGACCTGGTTTAAACCAGGTTTAGACCAGGTTTAGACCCGGTTTAGACCTGGTTTAGTCCTGGTTTAGTCCTGTTTTAGACCTGGTTTTGACCTGGTTTAGATCTGGTTTAGTCCTGGTTTCGACCAGGTTTAGTCCTGGTTTAGACCTGGTTTAGTCCTGGTTTAGTCCTGGTTGAGACCTGGTTTAGACCAGGTTTAGTCCTGGTTTAGTCCTGGTTTTGACCTGGTTTAGACCTGGTTTAGTCCTGGTTTAGACCTGGTTTAGACCAGGTTTAGTCCTGGTTTTGTCCTGGTTTAGTCCTGGTTTAGACCTGGTTTAAACCTGGTTTAGACAAGGTTCAGTTCTGGTTTAGTCCTGGTTTAGACCTGGTTTAGACCTGGTCTAGTCCTGGTTTAGTCCTGGTTGAGACCTGGTTTAAACCAGGTTTAGACCAGGTGTAGACCCGGTTTAGACCTTGTTTGGACCTGGTTTAGTCCTGGTTTGGACCTGGTTTAGACCTGGTTTAGTCCTGGTTTAGTCCTGTTTTAGACCTGGTTTTGTCCTGGTTTAGTCCTGGTTTAGACCTGGTTTAAACCTGGTTTAGACCAGGTTTAGACCTGGTTTAGTCCTGATTTGGACCTGGTTTGGACCTGGTGGTTTAGACCTGGTTTAGACCTGGTTTAGACCTGGTTTAGACCTGGTTTGGACCTGGTGGTTTAGACCTGGTTTAGACCTGGTTTAGACCTGGTTTAGACCTGGTTTAGACCTGGTTTGGACCTGGTTTGGACCTGGTTTAGACCTGGTTTGGACCTGGTTTGGACCTGGTTTGGACCTGGTTTGGACCTGGTTTAGTCCTGGTTTAGACCAGGTTTAGACCTGGTTTAGTCCTGGTTTGGACCTGGTTTAGACCTGGTTTGGACCTGGTTTAGACCTGGTTTGGACCTGGTTTGGACCTGGTTTAGACCTGGTTTGGACCTGGTTTAGACCTGGTTTGGACCTGGTTTGGACCTGGTTTAGACCTGGTTTGGACCAGGTTTAGATCTGGTTTAGTCCTGGTTTCGACCTGGTTTAGACCTGGTTTAGACCAGGTTTAGTCCTGGTGTAGTCCTGGTTTAGACCTGGTTTAGACCTGGTTTAGTCCTGGTTTAGACCTGGTTTAGACCTGGTTTAGACAAGGTTCAGTTCTGGTTTAGTCCTGGTTTAGACCTGGTTTAGACCTGGTTTAGTCCTGGTTTAGTCCTGGTTGAGACCTGGTTTAAACCAGGTTTAGACCAGGTTTAGACCCGGTTTAGACCTGGTTTGGACCTGGTTTGGTCCTGGTTTGGACCTGGTTTAGACCTGGTTTAGTCCTGGTTTAGTCCTGTTTTAGACCTGGTTTTGTCCTGGTTTAGTCCTGGTTTAGACCTGGTTTAAACCTGGTTTAGACCAGGTTTAGACCTGGTTTAGTCCTGGTTTGGACCTGGTTTAGACCTGGTTTGGACCTGGTTTAGACCTGGTTTGGACCTGGTTTAGACCTGGTTTGGACCTGGTGGTTTAGACCTGGTTTAGACCTGGTTTAGACCTGGTTTAGACCTGGTTTAGACCTGGTTTGGACCTGGTTTGGACCTGGTTTAGACCTGGTTTGGACCTGGTTTAGACCTGGTTTGGACCTGGTTTGGACCTGGTTTAGTCCTGGTTTAGACCAGGTTTAGACCTGGTTTAGTCCTGGTTTGGACCTGGTTTAGATCTGGTTTGGACCTGGTTTAGACCTGGTTTGGACCTGGTTTGGACCTGGTTTAGACCTGGTTTGGACCTGGTTTAGACCTGGTTTGGACCTGGTGGTTTAGACCTGGTTTAGACCTGGTTTAGACCTGGTTTAGACCTGGTTTAGACCTGGTTTAGACCTGGTTTGGATCTGGTTTGGACCTGGTTTAAACCTGGTTTGGACCTGGTTTAGACCTGGTTTGGACCTGGTTTGGACCTGGTTTAGACCTGGTTTGGACCAGGTTTAGACCTGGTTTAGACCTGGTTTTGTCCTGGTTTAGTCCTGGTTTAGACCTGGTTTAGACCTGGTTTAGACAAGGTTCAGTTCTGGTTTAGTCCTGATTTAGACCTGGTTTAGACCTGGTTTAGTCCTGGTTTAGTCCTGGTTGAGACCTGGTTTAAACCAGGTTTAGACCAGGTTTAGACCCGGTTTAGACCTGGTTTAGACCTGGTTTAGTCCTGGTTTAGTCCTGTTTTAGACCTGGTTTTGTCCTGGTTTAGTCCTGGTTTAGACCTGGTTTAAACCTGGTTTAGACCAGGTTTAGACCTGGTTTAGTCCTGGTTTGGACCTGGTTTAGACCTGGTAAGGACCTGGTTTGGACCTGGTTTAGACCTGGTTTGGACCTGGTTTGGACCTGGTTTAGACCTGGTTTGGACCTGGTTTAGACCTGGTTTGGACCTGGTTTGGACCTGGTTTAGACCTGGTTTAGACCTGGTTTAGACCTGGTTTAGACCTGGTTTAGACCTGGTTTAGTCGTGGTTAAGTCCTGGTTTATTCCTGGTTGAGACCTGGTTTAAACCAGGTTTAGACCAGGTTTAGACCCGGTTTACATCTGGTTTGGACCTGGTTTAGTCCTGGTTTGGACCTGGTTTAGACCTGGTTTAGTCCTGGTTTAGCCCTGTTTTAGTCCTGGTTTAAACCTGGTTTAGACCAGGTTTAGACCTGGTTTAGTCCTGGTTTGGACCTGGTTTAGACCTGGTTTGGACCAGGTTTAGTCCTGGTTTAGACCTGGTTTAGACAAGGTTCAGTTCTGGTTTAGTCCTGGTTTAGACCTGGTTTAGACCTGGTTTAGACCTGGTTTAGTCCTGGTTGAGACCTGGTTTAAACCAGGTTTAGACCAGGTTTAGACCCGGTTTACATCTGGTTTGGACCTGGTTTAGTCCTGGTTTGGACCTGGTTTAGACCTGGTTTAGTCCTGGTTTAGTCCTGTTTTAGACCTGGTTTAAACCTGGTTTAGACCAGGTTTAGACCTGGTTTAGTCCTGGTTTGGACCTGGTTTAGACCTGGTTTGGACCTGGTTTGGACCTGGTTTAGACCTGGTTTAGACCTGGTCTAAACCTGGTTTAGACCAGGTTCAGTTCTGGTTTAGTCCTGGTTTAGCCCTTTTTTAGACCTGGTTTTGTCCTGGTTTATTCCTGGTTTAGACCTGGTTTAAACCTGGTTTAGACCTGGTTTAGTCCTGGTTTGGACGTGGTTTAGACCTGGTTTGGACCTGGTTTAGACCTGGTTTGGACCTGTCTAAACCTGGTTTAGACCAGGTTTAGACCTGGTTTAGTCCTGGTTTAGACCTGGTTTAGACCTGGTTTAGACAAGGTTCAGTTCTTGTTTAGTCCTGGTTTAGACCTGGTTTAGACCTGGTTTAGTCCTGGTTTAGTCCTGGTTGAGACCTGGTTTAAACCAGGTTTAGACCTGGTTTAGACCCGGTTTAGACCTGGTTTGGACCTGGTTTAGACCTGGTTTGGAACTGGTTTGGAACTGGTTTAGACCTGGTTTAGTCCTGGTTTAGTCCTGTTTTAGACCTGGTTTTGTCCTGGTTTAGTCCTGGTTTAGACCTGGTTTAAACCTGGTTTAGACCTGGTTTGGACCTGGTTTAGACCTGGTTTGGACCAGGTTTAGACCTGGTTTAGACTTGGTTTGGACCTGGTTTGGACCTGGTTTTGACCTGGTTTTGACCTGGTTTAGACCAGGTTCAGTCCAGGTTTAGTCCTGGTTTAGACCTGGTTTAGACCTGGTTTAGTCGTGGTTTAGTCCTGGTTGAGACCTGGTTTAGACCAGGTTTAGTCCTGGTTTAGTCCTGGTTTAGACCTGGTTTAGACCTGGTTTAGTCCTGGTTTAGACCTGGTTTAGACCTGGTTTAGTCCTGGTTTGGACCTGGTTTAGACCTGGTTGAGACCTGGTTTAAACCAGGTTTAGACCAGGTTTAGACCCGGTTTAGACCTGGTTTGGACCTGGTTTAGTCCTGGTTTGGACCTGGTTTAGACCTGGTTTAGTCCTGGTTTAGTCCTGTTTTAGACCTGGTTTTGTCCTGGTTTAGTCCTGGTTTAGACCTGGTTTAAACCTGGTTTAGACCAGGTTTAGACCTGGTTTAGTTCTGGTTTGGACCTGGTTTAGACCTGGTTTGGACCTGGTTTAGACCTGGTTTGGACCTGGTTTGGACCTGGTTTAGACCTGGTTTGGACCTGGTTTAGACCTGGTTTGGACCTGGTGGTTTAGACCTGGTTTAGACCTGGTTTAGACCTGGTTTAGACCTGGTTTGGACCTGGTTTAGACCTGGTTTGGACCTGGTTTAGACCTGGTTTGGACCTGGTTTGGACCTGGTTTAGACCTGGTTTGGACCTGGTTTAGACCTGGTTTGGACCTGGTTTGGACCTGGTTTGGACCTGGTTTAGTCCTGGTTTAGTCGTGGTTTAGTCCTGGTTGAGACCTGGTTTAGACCAGGTTTAATCCTGGTTTAGTCCTGGTTTAGACCTGGTTTAGACAAGGTTCAGTTCTGGTTTAGTCCTGGTTTAGACCTGGTTTAGACCTGGTTTAGTCCTGGTTTAGTCCTGGTTGAGACCTGGTTTAAACCAGGTTTAGACCAGGTTTAGACCCGGTTTAGACCTGGTTTGGACCTGGTTTAGTTCTGGTTTGGACCTGGTTTAGACCTGGTTTAGTCCTGGTTTAGTCCTGTTTTAGACCTGGTTTAGACCTGGTTTAAACCTGGTTTAGACCAGGTTTAGACCTGGTTTAGTCCTGGTTTGGACCTGGTTTAGACCTGGTTTGGACCTGGTTTAGACCTGGTTTAGACCTGGTTTAGACCTGGTTTGGACCTGGTTTGGACCTGGTTTAGACCTGGTTTGGACCTGGTTTAGACCTGGTTTGGACCTGGTGGTTTAGACCTGGTTTAGACCTGGTTTGGACCTGGTTTGGACCTGGTTTAGACCTGGTTTGGACCTGGTTTAGACCTGGTTTGGACCTGGTTTGGACCTGGTTTAGTCCTGGTTTAGACCAGGTTTAGACCTGGTTTAGACCTGGTTTAGACCTGGTTTGGACCTGGTTTAGACCTGGTTTGGACCTGGTGGTTTAGACCTGGTTTAGACCTGGTTTAGACCTGGTTTAGACCTGGTTTGGACCTGGTTTGGACCTGGTTTAAACCTGGTTTGGACCTGGTTTAGACCTGGTTTGGACCTGGTTTGGACCTGGTTTAGACCTGGTTTGGACCAGGTTTAGACCTGGTTTAGACCTGGTTTGGACCTGGTTTGGACCTGGTTTTGACCTGGTTTTGACCTGGTTTAGATCTGGTTTAGTCCTGGTTTCAACCTGGTTTCGACCTGGTTTAGACCAGGTTCAGTCCAGGTTTAGTCCTGGTTTAGACCTGGTTTAGACCTGGTTTAGTCGTGGTTTAGTCCTGGTTGAGACCTGGTTTAGACCAGGTTTAGTCCTGGTTTACTCCTTGTTTAGACCTGGTTTAGACCTGGTTTAGTCCTGGTTTAGACCTGGTTTAGACAAGGTTCAGTTCTGGTTTAGTCCTGGTTTAGACCTGGTTTAGACCTGGTTTAGTCCTGGTTTAGTCCTGGTTGAGACCTGGTTTAAACCAGGTTTAGACCAGGTTTAGACCCGGTTTAGACCTGGTTTGGACCTGGTTTAGTCCTGGTTTGGACCTGGTTTAGACCTGGTTTAGTCCTGGTTTAGTCCTGTTTTAGACCTGGTTTTGTCCTGGTTTAGTCCTGGTTTAGACCTGGTTTAAACCTGGTTTAGACCAGGTTTAGACCTGGTTTAGTCCTGGTTTGGACCTGGTTTGGACCTGGTTTGGACCTGGTTTAGACCTGGTTTGGACCTGGTTTGGACCTGGTTTAGACCTGGTTTGGACCTGGTTTAGACCTGGTTTGGACCTGGTTTAGACCTGGTTTGGACCTGGTTTAGACCTGGTTTAGACCTGGTTTAGACCTGGTTTGGACCTGGTGGTTTAGACCTGGTTTAGACCTGGTTTAGACCTGGTTTAGACCTGGTTTAGACCTGGTTTAGACCTGGTTTGGACCTGGTTTGGACCTGGTTTAGACCTGGTTTGGACCTGGTTTAGACCTGGTTTGGACCTGGTTTAGACCTGGTTTGGACCTGGTTTGGACCTGGTTTAGACCTGGTTTGGACCAGGTTTAGACCTGGTTTAGACCTAGTTTGGACCTGGTTTGGACCTGGTTTTGACAACGTTTTGACCTGGTTTAGACCTGGTTTAGTCCTGGTTTAGTCCTGGTTTAGACCTGGTTTAGACCTGGTTTAGTCCTGGTTTAGACCTGGTTTAGACCTGGTTTAGACAAGGTTCAGTTCTGGTTTAGTCCTGGTTTAGACCTGGTTTAGACCTGGTTTAGTCCTGGTTTAGTCCTGGTTTAGACCTGGTTTAGACCTGGTTTAGTCCTGGTTTAGACCTGGTTTAGACCTGGTTTAGACAAGGTTCAGTTCTGGTTTAGTCCTGGTTTAGACCTGGTTTAGACCTGGTTTAGTCCTGGTTTAGTCCTGGTTGAGACCTGGTTTAAACCAGGTTTAGACCAGGTTTAGACCCGGTTTAGACCTGGTTTGGACCTGGTTTAGTCCTGGTTTGGACCTGGTTTAGACCTGGTTTAGTCCTGGTTTAGTCCTGTTTTAGACCTGGTTTAGACCTGGTTTAAACCTGGTTTAGACCAGGTTTAGACCTGGTTTAGTCCTGGTTTTGACCTGGTTTAGACCTGGTTTGGACCTGGTTTAGACCTGGTTTAGACCTGGTTTAGACCTGGTTTGGACCTGGTTTGGACCTGGTTTAGACCTGGTTTGGACCTGGTTTAGACCTGGTTTGGACCTGGTGGTTTAGACCTGGTTTAGACCTGGTTTAGACCTGGTTTAGACCTGGTTTAGACCTGGTTTGGACCTGGTTTGGACCTGGTTTAGACCTGGTTTGGACCTGGTTTAGACCTGGTTTGGACCTGGTTTGGACCTGGTTTAGTCCTGGTTTAGACCAGGTTTAGACCTGGTTTAGTCCTGGTTTAGACCTGGTTTAGATCTGGTTTGGACCTGGTTTAGACCTGGTTTGGACCTGGTTTGGACCTGGTTTAGACCTGGTTTGGACCTGGTTTAGACCTGGTTTGGACCTGGTGGTTTAGACCTGGTTTAGACCTGGTTTAGACCTGGTTTAGACCTGGTTTGGACCTGGTTTGGACCTGGTTTAAACCTGGTTTGGACCTGGTTTAGACCTGGTTTGGACCTGGTTTGGACCTGGTTTAGACCTGGTTTGGACCAGGTTTAGACCTGGTTTAGACCTGGTTTGGACCTGGTTTGGACCTGGTTTTGACCTGGTTTAGATCTGGTTTAGTCCTGGTTTCGACCTGGTTTCGACCTGGTTTAGACCAGGTTCAGTCCAGGTTTAGTCCTGGTTTAGACCTGGTTTAGACCTGGTTTAGTCGTGGTTTAGTCCTGGTTGAGACCTGGTTTAGACCAGGTTTAGTCCTGGTTTACTCCTTGTTTAGACCTGGTTTAGACCTGGTTTAGTCCTGGTTTAGACCTGGTTTAGACAAGGTTCAGTTCTGGTTTAGTCCTGGTTTAGACCTGGTTTAGACCTGGTTTAGTCCTGGTTTAGTCCTGGTTGAGACCTGGTTTAAACCAGGTTTAGACCAGGTTTAGACCCGGTTTAGACCTGGTTTGGACCTGGTTTAGTCCTGGTTTGGACCTGGTTTAGACCTGGTTTAGTCCTGGTTTAGTCCTGTTTTAGACCTGGTTTTGTCCTGGTTTAGTCCTGGTTTAGACCTGGTTTAAACCTGGTTTAGACCAGGTTTAGACCTGGTTTAGTCCTGGTTTGGACCTGGTTTGGACCTGGTTTGGACCTGGTTTAGACCTGGTTTGGACCTGGTTTGGACCTGGTTTAGACCTGGTTTGGACCTGGTTTAGACCTGGTTTGGACCTGGTTTAGACCTGGTTTGGACCTGGTTTGGACCTGGTTTAGTCCTGGTTTAGACCAGGTTTGGACCTGGTTTGGACCTGGTTTAGACCTGGTTTGGACCTGGTTTAGACCTGGTTTGGACCTGGTTTGGACCTGGTTTAGACCTGGTTTAGACCTGGTTTAGACCTGGTTTAGACCTGGTTTAGACCTGGTTTAGTCGTGGTTAAGTCCTGGTTTAGACCTGGTTTAGACCTGGTTTAGACCTGGTTTATTCCTGGTTGAGACCTGGTTTAAACCAGGTTTAGACCAGGTTTAGACCCGGTTTACATCTGGTTTGGACCTGGTTTAGTCCTGGTTTGGACCTGGTTTAGACCTGGTTTAGTCCTGGTTTAGCCCTGTTTTAGTCCTGGTTTAAACCTGGTTTAGACCAGGTTTAGACCTGGTTTAGTCCTGGTTTGGACCTGGTTTAGACCTGGTTTGGACCAGGTTTAGTCCTGGTTTAGACCTGGTTTAGACAAGGTTCAGTTCTGGTTTAGTCCTGGTTTAGACCTGGTTTAGACCTGGTTTAGACCTGGTTTAGTCCTGGTTGAGACCTGGTTTAAACCAGGTTTAGACCAGGTTTAGACCCGGTTTACATCTGGTTTGGACCTGGTTTAGTCCTGGTTTGGACCTGGTTTAGACCTGGTTTAGTCCTGGTTTAGTCCTGTTTTAGACCTGGTTTAAACCTGGTTTAGACCAGGTTTAGACCTGGTTTAGTCCTGGTTTGGACCTGGTTTAGACCTGGTTTGGACCTGGTTTGGACCTGGTTTAGACCTGGTTTAGACCTGGTCTAAACCTGGTTTAGACCAGGTTCAGTTCTGGTTTAGTCCTGGTTTAGCCCTTTTTTAGACCTGGTTTTGTCCTGGTTTATTCCTGGTTTAGACCTGGTTTAAACCTGGTTTAGACCTGGTTTAGTCCTGGTTTGGACGTGGTTTAGACCTGGTTTGGACCTGGTTTAGACCTGGTTTGGACCTGTCTAAACCTGGTTTAGACCAGGTTTAGACCTGGTTTAGTCCTGGTTTAGACCTGGTTTAGACCTGGTTTAGACAAGGTTCAGTTCTTGTTTAGTCCTGGTTTAGACCTGGTTTAGACCTGGTTTAGTCCTGGTTTAGTCCTGGTTGAGACCTGGTTTAAACCAGGTTTAGACCTGGTTTAGACCCGGTTTAGACCTGGTTTGGACCTGGTTTAGACCTGGTTTGGAACTGGTTTGGAACTGGTTTAGACCTGGTTTAGTCCAGGTTTAGTCCTGTTTTAGACCTGGTTTTGTCCTGGTTTAGTCCTGGTTTAGACCTGGTTTAAACCTGGTTTAGACCTGGTTTGGACCTGGTTTAGACCTGGTTTGGACCAGGTTTAGACCTGGTTTAGACTTGGTTTGGACCTGGTTTGGACCTGGTTTTGACCTGGTTTTGACCTGGTTTAGACCAGGTTCAGTCCAGGTTTAGTCCTGGTTTAGACCTGGTTTAGACCTGGTTTAGTCGTGGTTTAGTCCTGGTTGAGACCTGGTTTAGACCAGGTTTAGTCCTGGTTTAGTCCTGGTTTAGACCTGGTTTAGACCTGGTTTAGTCCTGGTTTAGACCTGGTTTAGACCTGGTTTAGTCCTGGTTTGGACCTGGTTTAGACCTGGTTGAGACCTGGTTTAAACCAGGTTTAGACCAGGTTTAGACCCGGTTTAGACCTGGTTTGGACCTGGTTTAGTCCTGGTTTGGACCTGGTTTAGACCTGGTTTAGTCCTGGTTTAGTCCTGTTTTAGACCTGGTTTTGTCCTGGTTTAGTCCTGGTTTAGACCTGGTTTAAACCTGGTTTAGACCAGGTTTAGACCTGGTTTAGTTCTGGTTTGGACCTGGTTTAGACCTGGTTTGGACCTGGTTTAGACCTGGTTTGGACCTGGTTTGGACCTGGTTTAAACCTGGTTTGGACCTGGTTTAGACCTGGTTTGGACCTGGTGGTTTAGACCTGGTTTAGACCTGGTTTAGACCTGGTTTAGACCTGGTTTGGACCTGGTTTAGACCTGGTTTGGACCTGGTTTAGACCTGGTTTGGACCTGGTTTGGACCTGGTTTAGACCTGGTTTGGACCTGGTTTAGACCTGGTTTGGACCTGGTTTGGACCTGGTTTGGACCTGGTTTAGTCCTGGTTTAGTCGTGGTTTAGTCCTGGTTGAGACCTGGTTTAGACCAGGTTTAATCCTGGTTTAGTCCTGGTTTAGACCTGGTTTAGACAAGGTTCAGTTCTGGTTTAGTCCTGGTTTAGACCTGGTTTAGACCTGGTTTAGTCCTGGTTTAGTCCTGGTTGAGACCTGGTTTAAACCAGGTTTAGACCAGGTTTAGACCCGGTTTAGACCTGGTTTGGACCTGGTTTAGTTCTGGTTTGGACCTGGTTTAGACCTGGTTTAGTCCTGGTTTAGTCCTGTTTTAGACCTGGTTTAGACCTGGTTTAAACCTGGTTTAGACCAGGTTTAGACCTGGTTTAGTCCTGGTTTGGACCTGGTTTAGACCTGGTTTGGACCTGGTTTAGACCTGGTTTAGACCTGGTTTAGACCTGGTTTGGACCTGGTTTGGACCTGGTTTAGACCTGGTTTGGACCTGGTTTAGACCTGGTTTGGACCTGGTGGTTTAGACCTGGTTTAGACCTGGTTTGGACCTGGTTTGGACGTGGTTTAGACCTGGTTTGGACCTGGTTTAGACCTGGTTTGGACCTGGTTTGGACCTGGTTTAGTCCTGGTTTAGACCAGGTTTAGACCTGGTTTAGTCCTGGTTTAGACCTGGTTTAGATCTGGTTTGGACTTGGTTTAGACCTGGTTTGGACCTGGTTTGGACCTGGTTTAGACCTGGTTTGGACCTGGTTTAGACCTGGTTTGGACCTGGTGGTTTAGACCTGGTTTAGACCTGGTTTAGACCTGGTTTAGACCTGGTTTGGACCTGGTTTGGACCTGGTTTAAACCTGGTTTGGACCTGGTTTAGACCTGGTTTGGACCTGGTTTGGACCTGGTTTAGACCTGGTTTGGACCAGGTTTAGACCTGGTTTAGACCTGGTTTGGACCTGGTTTGGACCTGGTTTTGACCTGGTTTTGACCTGGTTTAGATCTGGTTTAGTCCTGGTTTCAACCTGGTTTCGACCTGGTTTAGACCAGGTTCAGTCCAGGTTTAGTCCTGGTTTAGACCTGGTTTAGACCTGGTTTAGTCGTGGTTTAGTCCTGGTTGAGACCTGGTTTAGACCAGGTTTAGTCCTGGTTTACTCCTTGTTTAGACCTGGTTTAGACCTGGTTTAGTCCTGGTTTAGACCTGGTTTAGACAAGGTTCAGTTCTGGTTTAGTCCTGGTTTAGACCTGGTTTAGACCTGGTTTAGTCCTGGTTTAGTCCTGGTTGAGACCTGGTTTAAACCAGGTTTAGACCAGGTTTAGACCCGGTTTAGACCTGGTTTGGACCTGGTTTAGTCCTGGTTTGGACCTGGTTTACACCTGGTTTAGTCCTGGTTTAGTCCTGTTTTAGACCTGGTTTTGTCCTGGTTTAGTCCTGGTTTAGACCTGGTTTTAAACCTGGTTTAGACCAGGTTTAGACCTGGTTTAGTCCTGGTTTGGACCTGGTTTGGACCTGGTTTGGACCTGGTTTAGACCTGGTTTGGACCTGGTTTGGACCTGGTTTAGACCTGGTTTGGACCTGGTTTAGACCTGGTTTGGACCTGGTTTAGACCTGGTTTGGACCTGGTTTAGACCTGGTTTAGACCTGGTTTAGACCTGGTTTGGACCTGGTGGTTTAGACCTGGTTTAGACCTGGTTTAGACCTGGTTTAGACCTGGTTTAGACCTGGTTTAGACCTGGTTTGGACCTGGTTTGGACCTGGTTTAGACCTGGTTTGGACCTGGTTTAGACCTGGTTTGGACCTGGTTTAGACCTGGTTTGGACCTGGTTTGGACCTGGTTTAGACCTGGTTTGGACCAGGTTTAGACCTGGTTTAGACCTAGTTTGGACCTGGTTTGGACCTGGTTTTGACAACGTTTTGACCTGGTTTAGACCTGGTTTAGTCCTGGTTGAGACCTGGTTTAGACCAGGTTTAATCCTGGTTTAGTCCTGGTTTAGACCTGGTTTAGACCTGGTTTAGTCCTGGTTTAGACCTGGTTTAGACCTGGTTTAGACAAGGTTCAGTTCTGGTTTAGTCCTGGTTTAGACCTGGTTTAGACCTGGTTTAGTCCTGGTTTAGTCCTGGTTGAGACCTGGTTTAAACCAGGTTTAGACCAGGTTTAGACCCGGTTTAGACCTGGTTTGGACCTGGTTTAGTCCTGGTTTGGACCTGGTTTAGACCTGGTTTAGTCCTGGTTTAGTCCTGTTTTAGACCTGGTTTAGACCTGGTTTAAACCTGGTTTAGACCAGGTTTAGACCTGGTTTAGTCCTGGTTTTGACCTGGTTTAGACCTGGTTTGGACCTGGTTTAGACCTGGTTTAGACCTGGTTTAGACCTGGTTTGGACCTGGTTTGGACCTGGTTTAGACCTGGTTTGGACCTGGTTTAGACCTGGTTTGGACCTGGTGGTTTAGACCTGGTTTAGACCTGGTTTAGACCTGGTTTAGACCTGGTTTAGACCTGGTTTGGACCTGGTTTGGACCTGGTTTAGACCTGGTTTGGACCTGGTTTAGACCTGGTTTGGACCTGGTTTGGACCTGGTTTAGTCCTGGTTTAGACCAGGTTTAGACCTGGTTTAGTCCTGGTTTAGACCTGGTTTAGATCTGGTTTGGACCTGGTTTAGACCTGGTTTGGACCTGGTTTGGACCTGGTTTAGACCTGGTTTGGACCTGGTTTAGACCTGGTTTGGACCTGGTGGTTTAGACCTGGTTTAGACCTGGTTTAGACCTGGTTTAGACCTGGTTTGGACCTGGTTTGGACCTGGTTTAAACCTGGTTTGGACCTGGTTTAGACCTGGTTTGGACCTGGTTTGGACCTGGTTTAGACCTGGTTTGGACCAGGTTTAGACCTGGTTTAGACCTGGTTTGGACCTGGTTTGGACCTGGTTTTGACCTGGTTTAGATCTGGTTTAGTCCTGGTTTCGACCTGGTTTCGACCTGGTTTAGACCAGGTTCAGTCCAGGTTTAGTCCTGGTTTAGACCTGGTTTAGACCTGGTTTAGTCGTGGTTTAGTCCTGGTTGAGACCTGGTTTAGACCAGGTTTAGTCCTGGTTTACTCCTTGTTTAGACCTGGTTTAGACCTGGTTTAGTCCTGGTTTAGACCTGGTTTAGACAAGGTTCAGTTCTGGTTTAGTCCTGGTTTAGACCTGGTTTAGACCTGGTTTAGTCCTGGTTTAGTCCTGGTTGAGACCTGGTTTAAACCAGGTTTAGACCAGGTTTAGACCCGGTTTAGACCTGGTTTGGACCTGGTTTAGTCCTGGTTTGGACCTGGTTTAGACCTGGTTTAGTCCTGGTTTAGTCCTGTTTTAGACCTGGTTTTGTCCTGGTTTAGTCCTGGTTTAGACCTGGTTTAAACCTGGTTTAGACCAGGTTTAGACCTGGTTTAGTCCTGGTTTGGACCTGGTTTGGACCTGGTTTGGACCTGGTTTAGACCTGGTTTGGACCTGGTTTGGACCTGGTTTAGACCTGGTTTGGACCTGGTTTAGACCTGGTTTGGACCTGGTTTAGACCTGGTTTGGACCTGGTTTGGACCTGGTTTAGTCCTGGTTTAGACCAGGTTTGGACCTGGTTTGGACCTGGTTTAGACCTGGTTTGGACCTGGTTTAGACCTGGTTTGGACCTGGTTTGGACCTGGTTTAGACCTGGTTTGGACCAGGTTTAGACCTGGTTTAGACCTGGTTTGGACCTGGTTTGGACCTGGTTTTGACCTGGTTTTGACCTGGTTTAGATCTGGTTTAGTCCTGGTTTCGACCTGGTTTAGACCAGGTTCAGTCCAGGTTTAGTCCTGGTTTAGACCTGGTTTAGACCTGGTTTAGTCGTGGTTTAGTCCTGGTTGAGACCTGGTTTAGACCAGGTTTAGTCCAGGTTTAGTCCTGGTTTAGACCTGGTTTAGACCTGGTTTAGTCCTGGTTTAGACCTGGTTTAGACCTGGTTTAGACAAGGTTCAGTTCTGGTTTAGTCCTGGTTTAGACCTGGTTTAGACCTGGTTTAGTCCTGGTTTAGTCCTGGTTTGGACCAGGTTTAGACCTGGTTTAGACTTGGTTTAGTCCTGGTTTAGACCTGGTTTAGACCTGGTTTAGACAAGGTTTAGTCCTGGTTTAGACCTGGTTTAGACCTGGTTTAGACAAGGTTCAGTTCTGGTTTAGTCCTGGTTTAGACCTGGTTTAGACCTGGTTTAGTCCTGGTTTAGTCCTGGTTTAGACCTGGTTTTGTCCTGGTTTAGTCCTGGTTTAGTCCTGTTTTAGACCTGG
The DNA here is from genome assembly GCF_026437365.1 of Eucyclogobius newberryi. Taxonomy (NCBI): domain Eukaryota; kingdom Metazoa; phylum Chordata; class Actinopteri; order Gobiiformes; family Gobiidae; genus Eucyclogobius; species Eucyclogobius newberryi. The sequence continues at coordinate 50,643 of NW_027315950.1, forward strand.
TTTTGTCCTGGTTTAGTCCTGGTTTAGACCTGGTTTAAACCTGGTTTAGACCAGGTTTAGACCTGGTTTAGTCCTGGTTTGGACCTGGTTTAGACCTGGTTTGGACCTGGTTTAGACCTGGTTTGGACCTGGTTTGGACCTGGTTTAGACCTGGTTTGGACCTGGTTTAGACCTGGTTTAGACCTGGTTTGGACCTGGTTTGGACCTGGTTTAGACCTGGTTTGGACCTGGTTTAGACCTGGTTTGGACCTGGTTTGGACCTGGTTTAGACCTGGTTTGGACCAGGTTTAGACCTGGTTTAGACCTAGTTTGGACCTGGTTTGGACCTGGTTTAGACATGGTTTCGACCTGGTTTAGTCCTGGTTTAGTCGTGGTTTAGTCCTGGTTGAGACCTGGTTTAGACCAGGTTTAATCCTGGTTTAGTCCTGGTTTAGACCTGGTTTAGACCTGGTTTAGTCCTGGTTGAGACCTGGTTTAAACCAGGTTTAGACCAGGTTTAGACCCGGTTTAGACCTGGTTTGGACCTGGTTTAGTCCTGGTTTGGACCTGGTTTAGACCTGGTTTAGTCCTGGTTTAGTCCTGTTTTAGACCTGGTTTAGACCTGGTTTAAACCTGGTTTAGACCAGGTTTAGACCTGGTTTAGTCCTGGTTTGGACCTGGTTTAGACCTGGTTTTGTCCTGGTTTAGTCCTGGTTTAGACCTGGTTTAAACCTGGTTTAGACCAGGTTTAGACCTGGTTTAGTCCTGGTTTGGACCTGGTTTAGACCTGGGTTGGACCTGGTTTGGACCTGGTTTAGACCTGGTTTGGACCTGGTTTAGACCTGGTTTGGACCTGGTGGTTTAGACCTGGTTTAGACCTGGTTTAGACCTGGTTTAGACCTGGTTTAGACCTGGTTTAGACCTGGTAAGGACCTGGTTTGGACCTGGTTTAGACCTGGTTTGGACCTGGTTTGGACCTGGTTTAGACCTGGTTTGGACCTGGTTTAGACCTGGTTTGGACCTGGTTTGGACCTGGTTTAGACCTGGTTTAGACCTGGTTTAGACCTGGTTTAGACCTGGTTTAGACCTGGTTTAGTCGTGGTTAAGTCCTGGTTTAGACCTGGTTTAGTCCTGTTTTAGACCTGGTTTTGTCCTGGTTTATTCCTGGTTTAGACCTGGTTTAAACCTGGTTTAGACCTGGTTTAGTCCTGGTTTGGACGTGGTTTAGACCTGGTTTGGACCTGGTTTAGACCTGGTTTGGACCTGGTGTGGACCTGGTTTAGACCTGGTTTAGACCTGTCTAAACCTGGTTTAGACCAGGTTTAGACCTGGTTTAGTCCTGGTTTAGACCTGGTTTAGACCTGGTTTAGACCTGGTTTAGTCCTGGTTTAGTCCTGGTTGAGACCTGGTTTAAACCAGGTTTAGACCTGGTTTGGACCTGGTTTAGACCTGGTTTGGACCTGGTTTGGACCTGGTTTGGACCTGGTTTAGACCTGGTTTGGAACTGGTTTGGAACTCGTTTGGACCTGGTTTAGACCTGGTTTAGACCTGGTTTAGACCTGGTTTAGACCTGGTTTAGTCCTGGTTTAGTCCTGTTTTAGACCTGGTTTTGTCCTGGTTTAGTCCTGGTTTAGACCTGGTTTAAACCTGGTTTAGACCAGGTTTAGACCTGGTTTAGTCCTGGTTTGGACCTGGTTTAGACCTGGTTTGGACCTGGTTTAGACCTGGTTTGGACCTGGTTTAGACCTGGTTTGGACCAGGTTTAGACCTGGTTTAGACTTGGTTTGGACCTGGTTTGGACCTGGTTTTGACCTGGTTTTGACCTGGTTTAGACCAGGTTAAGTCCAGGTTTAGTCCTGTTTTAGACCTGGTTTAGACCTGGTTTAGTCGTGGTTTAGTCCTGGTTGAGACCTGGTTTAGACCAGGTTTAGTCCTGGTTTAGTCCTGGTTTAGACCTGGTTTAGACCTGGTTTAGACCTGGTTTAGACCTGGTTGAGACCTGGTTTAGTCGTGGTTTAGTCCTGGTTGAGACCTGGTTTAGACCAGGTTTAGTCCTGGTTTAGTCCTGGTTTAGACCTGGTTTAGACCTGGTTTAGTCCTGGTTTAAACCAGGTTTAGACCAGGTTTAGACCCGGTTTAGACCTGGTTTGGACCTGGTTTAGTCCTGGTTTGGACCTGGTTTAGACCTGGTTTAGTCCTGGTTTAGTCCTGTTTTAGACCTGGTTTTGTCCTGGTTTAGTCCTGGTTTAGACCTGGTTTAAACCTGGTTTAGACCAGGTTTAGACCTGGTTTAGTTCTGGTTTGGACCTGGTTTAGACCTGGTTTGGACCTGGTTTGGACCTGGTTTGGACCTGGTTTGGACCTGGTTTGGACCAGGTTTAGACCTGGTTTAGACCTGGTTTGGACCTGGTGGTTTAGACCTGGTTTAGACCTGGTTTAGACCTGGTTTAGACCTGGTTTAGACCTGGTTTGGACCTGGTTTGGACCTGGTTTAGACCTGGTTTGGACCTGGTTTAGACCTGGTTTGGACCTGGTTTGGACCTGGTTTAGTCCTGGTTTAGACCAGGTTTAGACCTGGTTTAGTCCTGGTTTAGACCTGGTTTAGATCTGGTTTGGACCTGGTTTAGACCTGGTTTGGACCTGGTTTGGACCTGGTTTAGACCTGGTTTGGACCTGGTTTAGACCTGGTTTGGACCTGGTGGTTTAGACCTGGTTTAGACCTGGTTTAGACCTGGTTTAGACCTGGTTTGGACCTGGTTTGGACCTGGTTTAAACCTGGTTTGGACCTGGTTTAGACCTGGTTTGGACCTGGTTTGGATCTGGTTTAGACCTGGTTTGGACCAGGTTTAGACCTGGTTTAGACCTGGTTTGGACCTGGTTTGGACCTGGTTTTGACCTGGTTTAGATCTGGTTTAGTCCTGGTTTCGACCTGGTTTCGACCTGGTTTAGACCAGGTTCAGTCCAGGTTTAGTCCTGGTTTAGACCTGGTTTAGACCTGGTTTAGACCAGGTTTAGTCCTGGTTTACTCCTTGTTTAGACCTGGTTTAGACCTGGTTTAGTCCTGGTTTAGACCTGGTTTAGACAAGGTTCAGTTCTGGTTTAGTCCTGGTTTAGACCTGGTTTAGACCTGGTTTAGTCCTGGTTTAGTCCTGGTTGAGACCTGGTTTAAACCAGGTTTAGACCAGGTTTAGACCCGGTTTAGACCTGGTTTGGACCTGGTTTAGTCCTGGTTTGGACCTGGTTTAGACCTGGTTTAGTCCTGGTTTAGTCCTGTTTTAGACCTGGTTTTGTCCTGGTTTAGTCCTGGTTTAGACCTGGTTTAAACCTGGTTTAGACCAGGTTTAGACCTGGTTTAGTCCTGGTTTGGACCTGGTTTGGACCTGGTTTAGACCTGGTTTGGACCAGGTTTAGACCTGGTTTAGACCTGGTTTGGACCTGGTTTGGACCTGGTTTAGACCTGGTTTGGACCTGGTTTGGACCTGGTTTAGACCTGGTTTGGACCTGGTTTAGACCTGGTTTGGACCTGGTTTAGACCTGGTTTGGACCTGGTTTGGACCTGGTTTAGTCCTGGTTTAGACCAGGTTTGGACCTGGTTTGGACCTGGTTTAGACCTGGTTTGGACCTGGTTTAGACCTGGTTTGGACCTGGTTTGGACCTGGTTTAGACCTGGTTTGGACCAGGTTTAGACCTGGTTTAGACCTGGTTTGGACCTGGTTTGGACCTGGTTTTGACCTGGTTTTGACCTGGTTTAGATCTGGTTTAGTCCTGGTTTCGACCTGGTTTCGACCTGGTTTAGTCGTGGTTTAGTCCTGGTTTAGACCAGGTTCAGTCAAGGTTTAGTCCTGGTTTAGACCTGGTTTAGACCTGGTTTAGTCGTGGTTTAGTCCTGGTTGAGACCTGGTTTAGACCAGGTTTAGTCCTGGTTTAGTCCTGGTTTAGACCTGGTTTAGACCTGGTTTAGTCCTGGTTTAGACCTGGTTTAGTCCTGGTTTAGACCTGGTTTGGACCTGGTTTAGACCTGGTTTAGACTTGGTTTAGTCCTGGTTTAGACCTGGTTTAGACCTGGTTTAGACAAGGTTTAGTCCTGGTTTAGACCTGGTTTAGACCTGGTTTAGTCCTGGTTTAGTCCTGGTTTGGACCTGGTTTAGACCTGGTTTAGACTTGGTTTAGTCCTGGTTTAGACCTGGTTTAGACCTGGTTTAGACAAGGTTTAGTCCTGGTTTAGACCTGGTTTAGACCTGGTTTAGACAAGGTTCAGTTCTGGTTTAGTCCTGGTTTAGACCTGGTTTAGACCTGGTTTAGTCCTGGTTTAGTCCTGTTTTAGACCTGGTTTTGTCCTGGTTTAGTCCTGGTTTAGTCCTGTTTTAGACCTGGTTTTGTCCTGGTTTAGTCCTAGTTTAGACCTGGTTTAAACCTGGTTTAGACCAGGTTTAGACCTGGTTTAGTCCTGGTTTGGACCTGGTTTAGACCTGGTTTGGACCTGGTTTAGACCTGGTTTGGACCTGGTTTGGACCTGGTTTAGACCTGGTTTGGACCTGGTTTAGACCTGGTTTAGACCTGGTTTGGACCTGGTTTGGACCTGGTTTAGACCTGGTTTGGACCTGGTTTAGACCTGGTTTGGACCTGGTTTGGACCTGGTTTAGACCTGGTTTGGACCAGGTTTAGACCTGGTTTAGTCCTGGTTTAGTCGTGGTTTAGTCCTGGTTGAGACCTGGTTTGGACCTGGTTTAGACCTAGTTTGGACCTGGTTTGGACCTGGTTTAGTCCTGGTTTAGTCGTGGTTTAGTCCTGGTTGAGACCTGGTTTAGACCAGGTTTAATCCTGGTTTAGTCCTGGTTTAGACCTGGTTTAGACCTGGTTTAGTCCTGGTTGAGACCTGGTTTAAACCAGGTTTAGACCAGGTTTAGACCCGGTTTAGACCTGGTTTGGACCTGGTTTAGTCCTGGTTTGGACCTGGTTTAGACCTGGTTTAGTCCTGGTTTAGTCCTGTTTTAGACCTGGTTTAGACCTGGTTTAAACCTGGTTTAGACCAGGTTTAGACCTGGTTTAGTCCTGGTTTGGACCTGGTTTAGACCTGGTTTTGTCCTGGTTTAGTCCTGGTTTAGACCTGGTTTAAACCTGGTTTAGACCAGGTTTAGACCTGGTTTAGTCCTGGTTTGGACCTGGTTTAGACCTGGGTTGGACCTGGTTTGGACCTGGTTTAGACCTGCTGGTTTGGACCTGGTTTAGACCTGGTTTGGACCTGGTGGTTTGACCTGGTTTAGACCTGGTTTAGACCTGGTTTAGACCTGGTTTAGACCTGGTTTAGACCTGGTTAGACCTGGTTGGACCTGGTTTAGACCTGGTTTGGACCTGGTTTGGACCTGGTTTAGACCTGGTTTAGACCTGGTTTGGACCTGGTTTAGACCTGGTTTGGACCTGGTTTAGACCTGGTTTAGACCTGGTTTAGACCTGGTTTAGACCTGGTTAGACCTGGTTTAGACCTGGTTTAGACCTGGTTTAGACCTGGTTTAGTCCTGGTTAGTCTGGTTTAGACCTGGTTTAGTCCTGTTTTAGACCTGGTTTAGTCCTGGTTTATTCCTGGTTTAGACCTGGTTTAACCTGGTTTAGACCTGGTTTAGACCTGGTTTGACCTGGTTTAGACCTGGTTTGGACTGGTTAGACCTGGTTTGGACCTGGTTTAGACCTGGTTTGGACCTGGTGTGGACCTGGTTTAGACCTGGTTTAGACCTGTCTAAACTGGTTTAGACCAGGTTTAGACCTGGTTTAGTCCTGGTTTAGACCTGGTTTAGACCTGGTTTAGACAAGGTTCAGTTCTTGTTTAGTCCTGGTTTAGACCTGGTTTAGACCTGGTTTAGTCCTGGTTTAGTCCTGGTTGAGACCTGGTTTAAACCAGGTTTAGACCTGGTTTGGACCTGGTTTAGACCTGTTTTGGACCTGGTTTGGACCTGGTTTGGACCTGGTTTAGACCTGGTTTGGAACTGGTTTGGAACTCGTTTGGACCTGGTTTAGACCTGGTTTAGACCTGGTTTAGACCTGGTTTGGACCTGGTGTGGACCTGGTTTAGACCTGGTTTAGACCTGTCTAAACCTGGTTTAGACCAGGTTTAGACCTGGTTTAGTCCTGGTTTAGACCTGGTTTAGACCTGGTTTAGACAAGGTTCAGTTCTTGTTTAGTCCTGGTTTAGACCTGGTTTAGACCTGGTTTAGTCCTGGTTTAGTCCTGGTTGAGACCTGGTTTAAACCAGGTTTAGACCTGGTTTGGACCTGGTTTAGACCTGTTTTGGACCTGGTTTGGACCTGGTTTGGACCTGGTTTAGACCTGGTTTGGAACTGGTTTGGAACTCGTTTGGACCTGGTTTAGACCTGGTTTAGACCTGGTTTAGACCTGGTTTAGACAAGGTTCAGTTCTGGTTTAGTCCTGGTTTAGACCTGGTTTAGACCTGGTTTAGTCCTGGTTTAGTCCTGGTTTGGACCTGGTTTAGACCTGGTTTAGACTTGGTTTAGTCCTGGTTTAGACCTGGTTTAGACCTGGTTTAGACAAGGTTTAGTCCTGGTTTAGACCTGGTTTAGACCTGGTTTAGACAAGGTTCAGTTCTGGTTTAGTCCTGGTTTAGACCTGGTTTAGACCTGGTTTAGTCCTGGTTTAGTCCTGTTTTAGACCTGGTTTTGTCCTGGTTTAGTCCTGGTTTAGTCCTGTTTTAGACCTGGTTTTGTCCTGGTTTAGTCCTAGTTTAGACCTGGTTTAAACCTGGTTTAGACCAGGTTTAGACCTGGTTTAGTCCTGGTTTGGACCTGGTTTAGACCTGGTTTGGACCTGGTTTAGACCTGGTTTGGACCTGGTTTGGACCTGGTTTAGACCTGGTTTGGACCTGGTTTAGACCTGGTTTAGACCTGGTTTGGACCTGGTTTGGACCTGGTTTAGACCTGGTTTGGACCTGGTTTAGACCTGGTTTGGACCTGGTTTGGACCTGGTTTAGACCTGGTTTGGACCAGGTTTAGACCTGGTTTAGTCCTGGTTTAGTCGTGGTTTAGTCCTGGTTGAGACCTGGTTTGGACCTGGTTTAGACCTAGTTTGGACCTGGTTTGGACCTGGTTTAGTCCTGGTTTAGTCGTGGTTTAGTCCTGGTTGAGACCTGGTTTAGACCAGGTTTAATCCTGGTTTAGTCCTGGTTTAGACCTGGTTTAGACCTGGTTTAGTCCTGGTTGAGACCTGGTTTAAACCAGGTTTAGACCAGGTTTAGACCCGGTTTAGACCTGGTTTCGACCTGGTTTAGTCCTGGTTTGGACCTGGTTTAGACCTGGTTTAGTCCTGGTTTAGTCCTGTTTTAGACCTGGTTTAGACCTGGTTTAAACCTGGTTTAGACCAGGTTTAGACCTGGTTTAGTCCTGGTTTGGACCTGGTTTAGACCTGGTTTTGTCCTGGTTTAGTCCTGGTTTAGACCTGGTTTAAACCTGGTTTAGACCAGGTTTAGACCTGGTTTAGTCCTGGTTTGGACCTGGTTTAGACCTGGGTTGGACCTGGTTTGGACCTGGTTTAGACCTGGTTTGGACCTGGTTTAGACCTGGTTTGGACCTGGTGGTTTAGACCTGGTTTAGACCTGGTTTAGACCTGGTTTAGACCTGGTTTAGACCTGGTTTAGACCTGGTAAGGACCTGGTTTGGACCTGGTTTAGACCTGGTTTGGACCTGGTTTGGACCTGGTTTAGACCTGGTTTGGACCTGGTTTAGACCTGGTTTGGACCTGGTTTGGACCTGGTTTAGACCTGGTTTAGACCTGGTTTAGACCTGGTTTAGACCTGGTTTAGTCGTGGTTAAGTCCTGGTTTAGACCTGGTTTAGTCCTGTTTTAGACCTGGTTTTGTCCTGGTTTATTCCTGGTTTAGACCTGGTTTAAACCTGGTTTAGACCTGGTTTAGTCCTGGTTTGGACGTGGTTTAGACCTGGTTTGGACCTGGTTTAGACCTGGTTTGGACCTGGTGTGGACCTGGTTTAGACCTGGTTTAGACCTGTCTAAACCTGGTTTAGACCAGGTTTAGACCTGGTTTAGTCCTGGTTTAGACCTGGTTTAGACCTGGTTTAGACAAGGTTCAGTTCTTGTTTAGTCCTGGTTTAGACCTGGTTTAGACCTGGTTTGGACCTGGTTTAGACCTGTTTTGGACCTGGTTTGGACCTGGTTTGGACCTGGTTTAGACCTGGTTTGGAACTGGTTTGGAACTCGTTTGGACCTGGTTTAGACCTGGTTTAGACCTGGTTTAGACCTGGTTTAGACCTGGTTTAGTCCTGGTTTAGTCCTGTTTTAGACCTGGTTTTGTCCTGGTTTAGTCCTGGTTTAGACCTGGTTTAAACCTGGTTTAGACCTGGTTTAGTCCTGGTTTGGACCTGGTTTAGACCTGGTTTGGACCTGGTTTAGACCTGGTTTGGACCTGGTTTAGACCTGGTTTGGACCAGGTTTAGACCTGGTTTAGACTTGGTTTGGACCTGGTTTGGACCTGGTTTTGACCTGGTTTTGACCTGGTTTAGACCAGGTTAAGTCCAGGTTTAGTCCTGTTTTAGACCTGGTTTAGACCTGGTTTAGTCGTGGTTTAGTCCTGGTTGAGACCTGGTTTAGACCAGGTTTAGTCCTGGTTTAGTCCTGGTTTAGACCTGGTTTAGACCTGGTTTAGTCCTGGTTTAGACCTGGTTTAGACCTGGTTTAGACCTGGTTTAGACCTGGTTGAGACCTGGTTTAGTCGTGGTTTAGTCCTGGTTGAGACCTGGTTTAGACCAGGTTTAGTCCTGGTTTAGTCCTGGTTTAGACCTGGTTTAGACCTGGTTTAGTCCTGGTTTAAACCAGGTTTAGACCAGGTTTAGACCCGGTTTAGACCTGGTTTGGACCTGGTTTAGACCTGGTTTAGTCCTGGTTTAGTCCTGTTTTAGACCTGGTTTTGTCCTGGTTTAGTCCTGGTTTAGACCTGGTTTAGTTCTGGTTTGGACCTGGTTTAGACCTGGTTTGGACCTGGTTTAGTTCTGGTTTGGACCTGGTTTAGACCTGGTTTGGACCTGGTTTAAACCTGGTTTAGACCAGGTTTAGACCTGGTTTAGTTCTGGTTTGGACCTGGTTTAGACCTGGTTTGGACCTGGTTTAGACCTGGTTTGGACCTGGTTTGGACCTGGTTTACACCTGGTTTGGACCTGGTTTAGACCTGGTTTAGACCTGGTGGTTTAGACCTGGTTTAGACCTGGTTTAGACCTGGTTTAGACCTGGTTTAGACCTGGTTTAGACCTGGTTTGGACCTGGTTTGGACCTGGTTTAGACCTGGTTTGGACCTGGTTTAGACCTGGTTTGGACCTGGTTTGGACCTGGTTTAGACCTGGTTTGGAACAGGTTTAGACCTGGTTTAGACCTAGTTTGGACCTGGTTTGGACCTGGTTTAGTCCTGGTTTAGTCCTGGTTGAGACCTGGTTTAGACAAGGTTCAGTTCTGGTTTAGTCCTGGTTTAGACCTGGTTTAGACCTGGTTTAGTCCTGGTTTAGTCCTGGTTGAGACCTGGTTTAAACCAGGTTTAGACCAGGTTTAGACCCGGTTTAGACCTGGTTTGGACCTGGTTTAGTTCTGGTTTGGACCTGGTTTAGACCTGGTTTAGTCCTGGTTTAGTCCTGTTTTAGACCTGGTTTAGACCTGGTTTAAACCTTGTTTAGACCAGGTTTAGACCTGGTTTAGTCCTGGTTTGGACCTGGTTTAGACCTGGTTTGGACCTGGTTTAGACCTGGTTTAGACCTGGTTTAGACCTGGTTTAGACCTGGTTTGGACCTGGTGGTTTAGACCTGGTTTAGACCTGGTTTGGACCTGGTTTGGACCTGGTTTAGACCTGGTTTGGACCTGGTTTAGACCTGGTTTGGACCTGGTGGTTTAGACCTGGTTTAGACCTGGTTTGGACCTGGTTTGGACCTGGTTTAGACCTGGTTTGGACCTGGTTTAGACCTGGTTTGGACCTGGTTTGGACCTGGTTTAGTCCTGGTTTAGACCAGGTTTAGACCTGGTTTAGTCCTGGTTTAGACCTGGTTTAGATCTGGTTTGGACTTGGTTTAGACCTGGTTTGGACCTGGTTTGGACCTGGTTTAGACCTGGTTTGGACCTGGTTTAGACCTGGTTTGGACCTGGTGGTTTAGACCTGGTTTAGACCTGGTTTAGACCTGGTTTAGACCTGGTTTAGACCTGGTTTGGACCTGGTTTGGACCTGGTTTAAACCTGGTTTGGACCTGGTTTAGACCTGGTTTGGACCTGGTTTGGACCTGGTTTGGACCTGGTTTGGACCAGGTTTAGACCTGGTTTAGACCTGGTTTGGACCTGGTTTGGACCTGGTTTTGACCTGGTTTTGACCTGGTTTAGATCTGGTTTAGTCCTGGTTTCAACCTGGTTTCGACCTGGTTTAGACCAGGTTCAGTCCAGGTTTAGTCCTGGTTTAGACCTGGTTTAGACCTGGTTTAGTCGTGGTTTAGTCCTGGTTGAGACCTGGTTTAGACCAGGTTTAGTCCTGGTTTACTCCTTGTTTAGACCTGGTTTAGACCTGGTTTAGTCCTGGTTTAGACCTGGTTTAGACAAGGTTCAGTTCTGGTTTAGTCCTGGTTTAGACCTGGTTTAGACCTGGTTTAGTCCTGGTTTAGTCCTGGTTGAGACCTGGTTTAAACCAGGTTTAGACCAGGTTTAGACCCGGTTTAGACCTGGTTTGGACCTGGTTTAGTCCTGGTTTGGACCTGGTTTAGACCTGGTTTAGTCCTGGTTTAGTCCTGTTTTAGACCTGGTTTTGTCCTGGTTTAGTCCTGGTTTAGACCTGGTTTAAACCTGGTTTAGACCAGGTTTAGACCTGGTTTAGTCCTGGTTTGGACCTGGTTTGGACCTGGTTTGGACCTGGTTTAGACCTGGTTTGGACCTGGTTTGGACCTGGTTTAGACCTGGTTTGGACCTGGTTTAGACCTGGTTTGGACCTGGTTTAGACCTGGTTTGGACCTGGTTTAGACCTGGTTTAGACCTGGTTTAGACCTGGTTTGGACCTGGTGGTTTAGACCTGGTTTAGACCTGGTTTAGACCTGGTTTAGACCTGGTTTAGACCTGGTTTAGACCTGGTTTGGACCTGGTTTGGACCTGGTTTAGACCTGGTTTGGACCTGGTTTAGACCTGGTTTGGACCTGGTTTAGACCTGGTTTGGACCTGGTTTGGACCTGGTTTTGACATGGTTTTGACCTGGTTTAGACCTGGTTTAGTCCTGGTTGAGACCTGGTTTAGACCAGGTTTAATCCTGGTTTAGTCCTGGTTTAGACCTGGTTTAGACCTGGTTTAGTCCTGGTTTAGACCTGGTTTAGACCTGGTTTAGACAAGGTTCAGTTCTGGTTTAGTCCTGGTTTAGACCTGGTTTAGACCTGGTTTAGTCCTGGTTTAGTCCTGGTTGAGACCTGGTTTAAACCAGGTTTAGACCAGGTTTAGACCAGGTTTAGACCCGGTTTAGACCTGGTTTGGACCTGGTTTAGTCCTGGTTTGGACCTGGTTTAGACCTGGTTTAGTCCTGGTTTAGTCCTGTTTTAGACCTGGTTTAGACCTGGTTTAAACCTGGTTTAGACCAGGTTTAGACCTGGTTTAGTCCTGGTTTTTACCTGGTTTAGACCTGGTTTGGACCTGGTTTAGACCTGGTTTAGACCTGGTTTAGACCTGGTTTGGACCTGGTTTGGACCTGGTTTAGACCTGGTTTGGACCTGGTGGTTTAGACCTGGTTTAGACCTGGTTTAGACCTGGTTTAGACCTGGTTTAGACCTGGTTTGGACCTGGTTTGGACCTGGTTTAGACCTGGTTTGGACCTGGTTTGGACCTGGTTTAGTCCTGGTTTAGACCAGGTTTAGACCTGGTTTATTCCTGGTTTAGACCTGGTTTAGATCTGGTTTGGACCTGGTTTAGACCTGGTTTGGACCTGGTTTGGACCTGGTTTAGACCTGGTTTGGACCTGGTTTAGACCTGGTTTGGACCTGGTGGTTTAGACCTGGTTTAGACCTGGTTTAGACCTGGTTTAGACCTGGTTTGGACCTGGTTTGGACCTGGTTTAAACCTGGTTTGGACCTGGTTTAGACCTGGTTTGGACCTGGTTTGGACCTGGTTTAGACCTGGTTTGGACCAGGTTTAGACCTGGTTTAGACCTGGTTTGGACCTGGTTTGGACCTGGTTTTGACCTGGTTTTGACCTGGTTTAGATCTGGTTTAGTCCTGGTTTCGACCTGGTTTCGACCTGGTTTAGACCAGGTTCAGTCCAGGTTTAGTCCTGGTTTAGACCTGGTTTAGTCGTGGTTTAGTCCTGGTTGAGACCTGGTTTAGACCAGGTTTAGTCCTGGTTTACTCCTTGTTTAGACCTGGTTTAGACCTGGTTTAGTCCTGGTTTAGACCTGGTTTAGACAAGGTTCAGTTCTGGTTTAGTCCTGGTTTAAACCAGGTTTAGACCAGGTTTAGACCCGGTTTAGACCTGGTTTGGACCTGGTTTAGTCCTGGTTTGGACCTGGTTTAGACCTGGTTTAGTCCTGGTTTAGTCCTGTTTTAGACCTGGTTTTGTCCTGGTTTAGTCCTGGTTTAGACCTGGTTTAAACCTGGTTTAGTCCTGGTTTGGACCTGGTTTGGACCTGGTTTAGACCTGGTTTGGACCTGGTTTGGACCTGGTTTAGACCTGGTTTGGACCTGGTTTAGACCTGGTTTGGACCTGGTTTAGACCTGGTTTGGACCTGGTTTGGACCTGGTTTAGTCCTGGTTTAGACCAGGTTTGGACCTGGTTTGGACCTGGTTTAGACCTGGTTTGGACCTGGTTTAGACCTGGTTTGGACCTGGTTTGGACCTGGTTTAGACCTGGTTTGGACCAGGTTTAGACCTGGTTTAGACCTGGTTTGGACCTGGTTTGGACCTGGTTTGGACCTGGTTTTGACCTGGTTTTGACCTGGTTTTGACCTGGTTTCGACCTGGTTTAGACCAGGTTCAGTCCAGGTTTAGTCCTGGTTTAGACCTGGTTTAGACCTGGTTTAGTCGTGGTTTAGTCCTGGTTGAGACCTGGTTTAGACCTGGTTTAGACCTGGTTTAGACCTGGTTTAGTCCTGGTTTAGACCTGGTTTAGACCTGGTTTAGACAAGGTTCAGTTCTGGTTTAGTCCTGGTTTAGACCTGGTTTAGACCTGGTTTAGTCCTGGTTTAGTCCTGGTTTAGTCCTGGTTTAGACCTGGTTTAGACCTGGTTTAGTCCTGGTTTAGACCTGGTTTAGACCTGGTTTAGACAAGGTTCAGTTCTGGTTTAGTCCTGGTTTAGACCTGGTTTAGACCTGGTTTAGTCCTGGTTTAGTCCTGGTTTGGACCTGGTTTAGACCTGGTTTAGACCTGGTTTAGTCCTGGTTTAGACCTGGTTTAGACCTGGTTTAGACAAGGTTCAGTTCTGGTTTAGTCCTGGTTTAGACCTGGTTTAGACCTGGTTTAGTCCTGGTTTAGTCCTGGTTGAGACCTGGTTTAAACCAGGTTTAGACCAGGTTTAGACCCGGTTTAGACCTGGTTTGGACCTGGTTTAGTCCTGGTTTGGACCTGGTTTAGACCTGGTTTAGTCCTGGTTTAGTCCTGTTTTAGACCTGGTTTTGTCCTGGTTTAGTCCTGGTTTAGACCTGGTTTAAACCTGGTTTAGACCAGGTTTAGACCTGGTTTAGTCCTGGTTTGGACCTGGTTTAGACCTGGTTTGGACCTGGTTTAGACCTGGTTTGGACCTGGTTTGGACCTGGTTTAGACCTGGTTTGGACCTGGTTTAGACCTGGTTTAGACCTGGTTTGGACCTGGTTTGGACCTGGTTTAGACCTGGTTTGGACCTGGTTTAGACCTGGTTTGGACCTGGTTTGGACCTGGTTTAGACCTGGTTTGGACCAGGTTTAGACCTGGTTTAGACCTAGTTTGGACCTGGTTTGGACCTGGTTTAGACATGGTTTTGACCTGGTTTAGATCTGGTTTAGTCCTGGTTTCGACCTGGTTTCGACCTGGTTTAGTCCTGGTTTAGTCGTGGTTTAGTCCTGGTTGAGACCTGGTTTAGACCTGGTTTAATCCTGGTTTAGTCCTGGTTTAGACCCGGTTTAGACCTGGTTTGGACCTGGTTTAGTCCTGGTTTGGACCTGGTTTAGACCTGGTTTAGTCCTGGTTTAGTCCTGTTTTAGACCTGGTTTAGACCTGGTTTAAACCTGGTTTAGACCAGGTTTAGACCTGGTTTAGTCCTGGTTTGGACCTGGTTTAGACCTGGTTTGGACCTGGTTTAGACCTGGTTTAGACCTGGTTTAGACCTGGTTTGGACCTGGTTTGGACCTGGTTTAGACCTGGTTTGGACCTGGTTTAGACCTGGTTTGGACCTGGTTTAGACCAGGTTTAGACCTGGTTTAGTCCTGGTTTAGACCTGGTTTAGATCTGGTTTGGACCTGGTTTAGACCTGGTTTGGAACTGGTTTGGACCTGGTTTAGACCTGGTTTGGACCTGGTTTAGACCTGGTTTGGACCTGGTGGTTTAGACCTGGTTTAGACCTGGTTTAGACCTGGTTTAGACCTGGTTTAGACCTGGTTTGGACCTGGTTTGGACCTGGTTTAAACCTGGTTTGGACCTGGTTTAGACCTGGTTTGGACCTGGTTTGGACCTGGTTTAGACCTGGTTTGGACCAGGTTTAGACCTGGTTTAGACCTGGTTTGGACCTGGTTTGGACCTGGTTTTGACCTGGTTTTGACCTGGTTTAGATCTGGTTTAGTCCTGGTTTCGACCTGGTTTCGACCTGGTTTAGACCAGGTTCAGTCCAGGTTTAGTCGTGGTTTAGTCCTGGTTGAGACCTGGTTTAGACCAGGTTTAGTCCTGGTTTACTCCTTGTTTAGACCTGGTTTAGACCTGGTTTAGTCCTGGTTTAGACCTGGTTTAGACCTGGTTTAGACCTGGTTTAGACCTGGTTTAGTCCTGGTTTAGTCCTGGTTGAGACCTGGTTTAAACCAGGTTTAGACCAGGTTTAGACCCGGTTTAGACCTGGTTTGGACCTGGTTTAGTCCTGGTTTGGACCTGGTTTAGACCTGGTTTAGTCCTGGTTTAGTCCTGTTTTAGACCTGGTTTTGTCCTGGTTTAGTCCTGGTTTAGACCTGGTTTAAACCTGGTTTAGACCAGGTTTAGACCTGGTTTAGTCCTGGTTTGGACCTGGTTTGGACTTGGTTTGGACCTGGTTTAGACCTGGTTTGGACCTGGTTTGGACCTGGTTTAGACCTGGTTTAGACCTGGTTTGGACCTGGTGGTTTAGACCTGGTTTAGACCTGGTTTAGACCTGGTTTAGACCTGGTTTAGACCTGGTTTAGACCTGGTTTGGACCTGGTTTGGACCTGGTTTAGACCTGGTTTGGACCTGGTTTAGACCTGGTTTGGACCTGGTTTGGACCTGGTTTAGTCCTGGTTTAGACCAGGTTTAGACCTGGTTTAGTCCTGGTTTGGACCTGGTTTAGACCTGGTTTGGACCTGGTTTAGACCTGGTTTGGACCTGGTTTGGACCTGGTTTGGACCTGGTTTGGACCTGGTTTGGACCTGGTTTAGACCTGGTTTGGACCTGGTTTAGACCTGGTTTGGACCTGGTTTAGACCTGGTTTGGACCTGGTGGTTTAGACCTGGTTTAGACCTGGTTTAGACCTGGTTTAGACCTGGTTTGGACCTGGTTTGGACCTGGTTTAGACCTGGTTTGGACCTGGTTTAGACCTGGTTTGGACCTGGTTTGGACCTGGTTTGGACCTGGTTTGGACCTGGTTTAGACCTGGTTTGGACCTGGTTTGGACCTGGTTTTGACCTGGTTTTGACCTGGTTTAGACCAGGTTCAGTCCAGGTTTAGTCCTGGTTTAGACCTGGTTTAGACCTGGTTTAGTCGTGGTTTAGTCCTGGTTGAGACCTGGTTTAGACCAGGTTTAGTCCTGGTTTAGTCCTGGTTTAGACCTGGTTTAGACCTGGTTTAGTCCTGGTTTAGACCTGGTTTAGACCTGGTTTAGACAAGGTTCAGTTCTGGTTTAGTCCTGGTTTAGACCTGGTTTAGACCTGGTTTAGTCCTGGTTTAGTCCTGGTTGAGACCTGGTTTAAACCAGGTTTAGACCAGGTTTAGACCCGGTTTAGACCTGGTTTGGACCTGGTTTAGTCCTGGTTTGGACCTGGTTTAGACCTGGTTTAGACCTGGTTTAGTCCTGGTTTAGACCTGGTTTAGACCTGGTTTAGACAAGGTTTAGTCCTGGTTTAGACCTGGTTTAGACCTGGTTTAGACAAGGTTCAGTTCTGGTTTAGTCCTGGTTTAGACCTGGTTTAGACCTGGTTTAGTCCTGGTTTAGTCCTGGTTGAGACCTGGTTTAAACCAGGTTTAGACCAGGTTTAGACCCGGTTTAGACCTGGTTTGGACCTGGTTTAGTCCTGGTTTGGACCTGGTTTAGACCTGGTTTAGTCCTGGTTTAGTCCTGTTTTAGACCTGGTTTTGTCCTGGTTTAGTCCTGGTTTAGACCTGGTTTAAACCTGGTTTAGACCAGGTTTAGACCTGGTTTAGTCCTGGTTTGGACCTGGTTTAGACCTGGTTTGGACCTGGTTTAGACCTGGTTTGGACCTGGTTTGGACCTGGTTTAGACCTGGTTTGGACCTGGTTTAGACCTGGTTTGGACCTGGTGGTTTAGACCTGGTTTAGACCTGGTTTAGACCTGGTTTAGACCTGGTTTAGACCTGGTTTGGACCTGGTTTGGACCTGGTTTAGTCCTGGTTTAGACCTGGTTTAGACCTGGTTTAGTCGTGGTTTAGTCCTGGTTGAGACCTGGTTTAGACCAGGTTTAGTCCTGGTTTACTCCTTGTTTAGACCTGGTTGAGACCTGGTTTAGACCAGGTTTAGTCCTGGTTTACTCCTTGTTTAGACCTGGTTTAGACCTGGTTTAGACCTGGTTTAGACAAGGTTCAGTTCTGGTTTAGTCCTGGTTTAGACCTGGTTTAGACCTGGTTTAGTCCTGGTTTAGTCCTGGTTGAGACCTGGTTTAAACCAGGTTTAGACCCGGTTTAGACCTGGTTTGGACCTGGTTTAGTCCTGGTTTGGACCTGGTTTAGACCTGGTTTAGTCCTGGTTTAGTCCTGTTTTAGACCTGGTTTTGTCCTGGTTTAGTCCTGGTTTAGACCTGGTTTAAACCTGGTTTAGACCAGGTTTAGACCTGGTTTAGTCCTGGTTTGGACCTGGTTTAGTCCTGGTTTGGACCTGGTTTAGACCTGGTTTGGACCTGGTTTAGACCTGGTTTGGACCTGGTGGTTTAGACCTGGTTTAGACCTGGTTTAGACCTGGTTTAGACCTGGTTTAGACCTGGTTTGGACCTGGTTTGGACCTGGTTTAGACCTGGTTTGGACCTGGTTTAGACCTGGTTTGGACCTGGTTTGGACCTGGTTTAGTCCTGGTTTAGACCAGGTTTAGACCTGGTTTAGTCCTGGTTTGGACCTGGTTTAGACCTGGTTTGGACCTGGTTTAGACCTGGTTTGGACCTGGTGGTTTAGACCCGGTTTAGACCTGGTTTAGACCTGGTTTAGTCCTGGTTTAGACCTGGTTTGGACCTGGTTTGGACCTGGTTTAAACCTGGTTTGGACCAGGTTTAGACCTCGTTTAGACCTGGTTTGGACCTGGTTTGGACCTGGTTTTGACCTGGTTTGGACCTGGTTTAGATCTGGTTTAGTCCTGGTTTCGACCTGGTTTCGACCTGGTTTAGACCAGGTTCAGTCCAGGTTTAGTCCTGGTTTAGACCTGGTTTAGACCTGGTTTAGTCGTGGTTTAGTCCTGGTTGAGACCTGGTTTAGACCAGGTTTAGTCCTGGTTTAGTCCTGGTTTAGACCTGGTTTAGACCTGGTTTAGTCCTGGTTTAGTCCTGGTTTAGACCTGGTTTAGACCTGGTTTAGACCTGGTTTAGACAAGGTTCAGTTCTGGTTTAGTCCTGGTTTAGACCTGGTTTAGACCTGGTTTAGTCCTGGTTGAGACCTGGTTTAAACCAGGTTTAGACCAGGTTTAGACCCGGTTTAGACCTGGTTTGGACCTGGTTTAGTCCTGGTTTGGACCTGGTTTAGACCTGGTTTAGTCCTGGTTTAGTCCTGTTTTAGACCTGGTTTAGACCTGGTTTAGTCCTGGTTTAGTCCTGGTTGAGACCTGGTTTAAACCAGGTTTAGACCAGGTTTAGACCCGGTTTAGACCTGGTTTGGACCTGGTTTAGTCCTGGTTTGGACCTGGTTTAGACCTGGTTTAGTCCTGGTTTAGTCCTGTTTTAGACCTGGTTTTGTCCTGGTTTAGTCCTGGTTTAGACCTGGTTTAAACCTGGTTTAGACCAGGTTTAGACCTGGTTTAGTCCTGGTTTGGACCTGGTTTAGACCTGGTTTGGACCTGGTTTAGACCTGGTTTGGACCTGGTTTGGACCTGGTTTAGACCTGGTTTGGACCTGGTTTAGACCTGGTTTGGACCTGGTGGTTTAGACCTGGTTTAGACCTGGTTTAGACCTGGTTTAGACCTGGTTTAGACCTGGTTTGGACCTGGTTTGGACCTGGTTTAGACCTGGTTTGGACCTGGTTTGGACCTGGTTTGGACCTGGTTTGGACCTGGTTTAGACCTGGTTTGGACCTGGTGGTTTAGACCTGGTTTAGACCTGGTTTAGACCTGGTTTAGACCTGGTTTAGACCTGGTTTGGACCTGGTTTGGACCTGGTTTAGACCTGGTTTGGACCTGGTTTAGACCTGGTTTGGACCTGGTTTGGACCTGGTTTAGACCTGGTTTGGACCAGGTTTAGACCTGGTTTTGACCTGGTTTTGACCTGGTTTAGACCAGGTTCAGTCCAGGTTTAGTCCTGGTTTAGACCTGGTTTAGACCTGGTTTAGTCGTGGTTTAGTCCTGGTTGAGACCTGGTTTAGACCAGGTTTAGTCCTGGTTTAGTCCTGGTTTAGACCTGGTTTAGACCTGGTTTAGTCCTGGTTTAGACCTGGTTTAGACCTGGTTTAGACAAGGTTCAGTTCTGGTTTAGTCCTGGTTTAGACCTGGTTTAGACCTGGTTTAGTCCTGGTTTAGTCCTGGTTGAGACCTGGTTTAAACCAGGTTTAGACCAGGTTTAGACCCGGTTTAGACCTGGTTTGGACCTGGTTTAGTCCTGGTTTGGACCTGGTTTAGTCCTGGTTTGGACCTGGTTGAGACCTGGTTTAGACCAGGTTTAGTCCTGGTTTAGTCCTGGTTTAGACCTGGTTTAGACCTGGTTTAGTCCTGGTTTAGACCTGGTTTAGACCTGGTTTAGACAAGGTTCAGTTCTGGTTTAGTCCTGGTTTAGACCTGGTTTAGACCTGGTTTAGACAAGGTTTAGTCCTGGTTTAGACCTGGTTTAGACCTGGTTTAGACAAGGTTCAGTTCTGGTTTAGTCCTGGTTTAGACCTGGTTTAGACCTGGTTTAGACAAGGTTTAGTCCTGGTTTGGACCTGGTTTAGACCTGGTTTAGACCTGGTTTAGACCTGGTTTGGACCTGGTTTGGACCTGGTTTAGACCTGGTTTGGACCTGGTTTAGACCTGGTTTGGACCTGGTTTGGACCTGGTTTAGACCTGGTTTGGACCAGGTTTAGACCTGGTTTTGACCTGGTTTTGACCTGGTTTAGACCAGGTTCAGTCCAGGTTTAGTCCTGGTTTAGACCTGGTTTAGACCTGGTTTAGTCGTGGTTTAGTCCTGGTTGAGACCTGGTTTAGACCAGGTTTAGTCCTGGTTTAGTCCTGGTTTAGACCTGGTTTAGACCTGGTTTAGTCCTGGTTTAGACCTGGTTTAGACCTGGTTTAGACAAGGTTCAGTTCTGGTTTAGTCCTGGTTTAGACCTGGTTTAGACCTGGTTTAGTCCTGGTTTAGTCCTGGTTGAGACCTGGTTTAAACCAGGTTTAGACCAGGTTTAGACCCGGTTTAGACCTGGTTTGGACCTGGTTTAGTCCTGGTTTGGACCTGGTTTAGTCCTGGTTTGGACCTGGTTGAGACCTGGTTTAGACCAGGTTTAGTCCTGGTTTAGTCCTGGTTTAGACCTGGTTTAGACCTGGTTTAGTCCTGGTTTAGACCTGGTTTAGACCTGGTTTAGACAAGGTTCAGTTCTGGTTTAGTCCTGGTTTAGACCTGGTTTAGACCTGGTTTAGTCCTGGTTTAGACCTGGTTTAGACCTGGTTTAGTCCTGGTTTAGTCCTGGTTTAGTCCTGGTTGAGACCTGGTTTAAACCAGGTTTAGACCAGGTTTAGACCCGGTTTAGACCTGGTTTAGTCCTGGTTTGGACCTGGTTTAGACCTGGTTTAGTCCTGGTTTAGTCCTGTTTTAGACCTGGTTTTGTCCTGGTTTAGTCCTGGTTTAGACCTGGTTTAAACCTGGTTTAGACCAGGTTTAGACCTGGTTTAGTCCTGGTTTGGACCTGGTTTAGACCTGGTTTGGACCTGGTTTAGACCTGGTTTGGACCTGGTTTGGACCTGGTTTAGACCTGGTTTGGACCTGGTTTAGACCTGGTTTGGACCTGGTGGTTTAGACCTGGTTTAGACCTGGTTTAGACCTGGTTTAGACCTGGTTTAGACCTGGTTTCGACCTGGTTTAGACCAGGTTCAGTCCAGGTTTAGTCCTGGTTTAGTCCTGGTTTAGACCTGGTTTAGACCTGGTTTAGTCCTGGTTTAGACCTGGTTTAGACCTGGTTTAGACAAGGTTCAGTTCTGGTTTAGTCCTGGTTTAGACCTGGTTTAGACCTGGTTTAGACAAGGTTTAGTCCTGGTTTAGACCTGGTTTAGACCTGGTTTAGACAAGGTTCAGTTCTGGTTTAGTCCTGGTTTAGACCTGGTTTAGACCTGGTTTAGACAAGGTTTAGTCCTGGTTTGGACCTGGTTTAGACCTGGTTTGGACCTGGTTTGGACCTGGTTTGGACCTGGTTTGGACCTGGTTTAGACCTGGTTTGGACCTGGTGGTTTAGACCTGGTTTAGACCTGGTTTAGACCTGGTTTAGACCTGGTTTAGACCTGGTTTGGACCTGGTTTGGACCTGGTTTAGACCTGGTTTGGACCTGGTTTAGACCTGGTTTGGACCTGGTTTGGACCTGGTTTAGACCTGGTTTGGACCAGGTTTAGACCTGGTTTTGACCTGGTTTTGACCTGGTTTAGACCAGGTTCAGTCCAGGTTTAGTCCTGGTTTAGACCTGGTTTAGACCTGGTTTAGTCGTGGTTTAGTCCTGGTTGAGACCTGGTTTAGACCAGGTTTAGTCCTGGTTTAGTCCTGGTTTAGACCTGGTTTAGACCTGGTTTAGTCCTGGTTTAGACCTGGTTTAGACCTGGTTTAGACAAGGTTCAGTTCTGGTTTAGTCCTGGTTTAGACCTGGTTTAGACCTGGTTTAGTCCTGGTTTAGTCCTGGTTGAGACCTGGTTTAAACCAGGTTTAGACCAGGTTTAGACCCGGTTTAGACCTGGTTTGGACCTGGTTTAGTCCTGGTTTGGACCTGGTTTAGTCCTGGTTTGGACCTGGTTGAGACCTGGTTTAGACCAGGTTTAGTCCTGGTTTAGTCCTGGTTTAGACCTGGTTTAGACCTGGTTTAGTCCTGGTTTAGACCTGGTTTAGACCTGGTTTAGACAAGGTTCAGTTCTGGTTTAGTCCTGGTTTAGACCTGGTTTAGACCTGGTTTAGTCCTGGTTTAGACCTGGTTTAGACCTGGTTTAGTCCTGGTTTAGTCCTGGTTTAGTCCTGGTTGAGACCTGGTTTAAACCAGGTTTAGACCAGGTTTAGACCCGGTTTAGACCTGGTTTAGTCCTGGTTTGGACCTGGTTTAGACCTGGTTTAGTCCTGGTTTAGTCCTGTTTTAGACCTGGTTTTGTCCTGGTTTAGTCCTGGTTTAGACCTGGTTTAAACCTGGTTTAGACCAGGTTTAGACCTGGTTTAGTCCTGGTTTGGACCTGGTTTAGACCTGGTTTGGACCTGGTTTAGACCTGGTTTGGACCTGGTTTGGACCTGGTTTAGACCTGGTTTGGACCTGGTTTAGACCTGGTTTGGACCTGGTGGTTTAGACCTGGTTTAGACCTGGTTTAGACCTGGTTTAGACCTGGTTTAGACCTGGTTTGGACCTGGTTTGGACCTGGTTTAGTCCTGGTTTAGACCTGGTTTAGACCTGGTTTAGTCGTGGTTTAGTCCTGGTTGAGACCTGGTTTAGACCAGGTTTAGTCCTGGTTTACTCCTTGTTTAGACCTGGTTTAGACCTGGTTTAGACAAGGTTCAGTTCTGGTTTAGTCCTGGTTTAGACCTGGTTTAGACCTGGTTTAGACCTGGTTTAGACAAGGTTCAGTTCTGGTTTAGACCTGGTTTAGACCTGGTTTAGTCCTGGTTTAGTCCTGGTTGAGACCTGGTTTAAACCAGGTTTAGACCCGGTTTAGACCTGGTTTGGACCTGGTTTAGTCCTGGTTTGGACCTGGTTTAGACCTGGTTTAGTCCTGGTTTAGTCCTGTTTTAGACCTGGTTTTGTCCTGGTTTAGTCCTGGTTTAGACCTGGTTTAAACCTGGTTTAGACCAGGTTTAGACCTGGTTTAGTCCTGGTTTGGACCTGGTTTAGTCCTGGTTTGGACCTGGTTTAGACCTGGTTTGGACCTGGTTTAGACCTGGTTTGGACCTGGTGGTTTAGACCTGGTTTAGACCTGGTTTAGACCTGGTTTAGACCTGGTTTAGACCTGGTTTGGACCTGGTTTGGACCTGGTTTAGACCTGGTTTGGACCTGGTTTAGACCTGGTTTGGACCTGGTTTGGACCTGGTTTAGTCCTGGTTTAGACCAGGTTTAGACCTGGTTTAGTCCTGGTTTGGACCTGGTTTAGACCTGGTTTGGACCTGGTTTAGACCTGGTTTGGACCTGGTGGGTTAGACCCGGTTTAGACCTGGTTTAGACCTGGTTTAGTCCTGGTTTAGACCTGGTTTGGACCTGGTTTGGACCTGGTTTAAACCTGGTTTGGACCAGGTTTAGACCTCGTTTAGACCTGGTTTGGACCTGGTTTGGACCTGGTTTTGACCTGGTTTGGACCTGGTTTAGATCTGGTTTAGTCCTGGTTGAGACCTGGTTTAGACCAGGTTTAGTCCTGGTTTAGTCCTGGTTTAGACCTGGTTTAGACCTGGTTTAGTTCAGGTTTAGTCCTGGTTTAGACCTGGTTTAGACCTGGTTTAGACCTGGTTGAGACCTGGTTTAAACCAGGTTTAGACCAGGTTTGGACCTGGTTTAGTCCTGGTTTGGACCTGGTTTAGACCTGGTTTAGTCCTGGTTTAGTCCTGTTTTAGACCTGGTTTAGACCTGGTTTAGTCCTGGTTTAGTCCTGGTTGAGACCTGGTTTAAACCAGGTTTAGACCAGGTTTAGACCCGGTTTAGACCTGGTTTGGACCTGGTTTAGTCCTGGTTTGGACCTGGTTTAGACCTGGTTTAGTCCTGGTTTAGTCCTGTTTTAGACCTGGTTTAAACCTGGTTTAGACCAGGTTTAGACCTGGTTTAGTCCTGGTTTGGACCTGGTTTAGACCTGGTTTGGACCTGGTTTAGACCTGGTTTGGACCTGGTTTGGACCTGGTTTAGACCTGGTTTGGACCTGGTTTAGACCTGGTTTGGACCTGGTGGTTTAGACCTGGTTTAGACCTGGTTTAGACCTGGTTTGGACCTGGTTTGGACCTGGTTTAGACCTGGTTTGGACCTGGTTTAGACCTGGTTTGGACCTGGTTTGGACCTGGTTTAGTCCTGGTTTAGACCAGGTTTAGACCTGGTTTAGTCCTGGTTTGGACCTGGTTTAGACCTGGTTTAGACCTGGTTTAGACCTGGTTTAGAGCTGGTTTGGACCTGGTTTGGACCTGGTTTAGACCTGGTTTGGACCTGGTTTAGACCTGGTTTGGACCTGGTTTGGACCTGGTTTAGACCTGGTTTGGACCTGGTTTGGACCTGGTTTAGTCCTGGTTTAGACCAGGTTTAGACCTGGTTTAGTCCTGGTTTGGACCTGGTTTAGACCTGGTTTGGACCTGGTTTAGACCTGGTTTGGACCTGGTTTGGACCTGGTTTGGACCTGGTTTAGTCCTGGTTTCGACCTGGTTTAGACCAGGTTCAGTCCAGGTTTAGTCCTGGTTTAGACCTGGTTTAGACCTGGTTTAGTCGTGGTTTAGTCCTGGTTGAGACCTGGTTTAGACCAGGTTTAGTTCTGGTTTAGTCCTGGTTTAGACCTGGTTTAGACCTGGTTTAGTCCTGGTTTAGACCTGGTTTAGACCTGGTTTAGACCTGGTTTAAACCTGGTTCAGACCAGGTTTAGACCTGGTTTAGTCCTGGTTTGGACCTGGTTTAGACCTGGTTTGGACCTGGTTTAGACCTGGTTTAGACCTGGTTTAGACCTGGTTTGGACCTGGTTTGGACCTGGTTTAGACCTGGTTTGGACCTGGTTTGGACCTGGTTTAGTCCTGGTTTAGACCAGGTTTAGACCTGGTTTAGTCCTGGTTTGGACCTGGTTTAGACCTGGTTTGGACCTGGTTTAGACCTGGTTTGGACCTGGTTTGGACCTGGTTTGGACCTGGTTTGGACCTGGTTTAGACCTGGTTTGGACCTGGTGGTTTAGACCTGGTTTAGACCTGGTTTAGACCTGGTTTAGACCTGGTTTAGACCTGGTTTGGACCTGGTTTGGACCTGGTTTAGACCTGGTTTGGACCTGGTTTAGACCTGGTTTGGACCTGGTTTGGACCTGGTTTAGACCTGGTTTGGACCAGGTTTAGACCTGGTTTTGACCTGGTTTTGACCTGGTTTAGACCAGGTTCAGTCCAGGTTTAGTCCTGGTTTAGACCTGGTTTAGACCTGGTTTAGTCGTGGTTTAGTCCTGGTTGAGACCTGGTTTAGACCAGGTTTAGTCCTGGTTTAGTCCTGGTTTAGACCTGGTTTAGACCTGGTTTAGTCCTGGTTTAGACCTGGTTTAGACCTGGTTTAGACAAGGTTCAGTTCTGGTTTAGTCCTGGTTTAGACCTGGTTTAGACCTGGTTTAGTCCTGGTTTAGTCCTGGTTGAGACCTGGTTTAAACCAGGTTTAGACCAGGTTTAGACCCGGTTTAGACCTGGTTTGGACCTGGTTTAATCCTGGTTTGGACCTGGTTTAGTCCTGGTTTGGACCTGGTTGAGACCTGGTTTAGACCAGGTTTAGTCCTGGTTTAGTCCTGGTTTAGACCTGGTTTAGACCTGGTTTAGTCCTGGTTTAGACCTGGTTTAGACCTGGTTTAGACAAGGTTCAGTTCTGGTTTAGTCCTGGTTTAGACCTGGTTTAGACCTGGTTTAGACAAGGTTTAGTCCTGGTTTAGACCTGGTTTAGACCTGGTTTAGACAAGGTTCAGTTCTGGTTTAGTCCTGGTTTAGACCTGGTTTAGACCTGGTTTAGTCCTGGTTTAGTCCTGGTTTAGTCCTGGTTGAGACCTGGTTTAAACCAGGTTTAGACCAGGTTTAGACCCGGTTTAGACCTGGTTTAGTCCTGGTTTGGACCTGGTTTAGACCTGGTTTAGTCCTGGTTTAGTCCTGTTTTAGACCTGGTTTTGTCCTGGTTTAGTCCTGGTTTGGACCTGGTTTAGACCTGGTTTGGACCTGGTTTAGACCTGGTTTGGACCTGGTTTGGTTCTGGTTTAGACCTGGTTTGGACCTGGTTTAGACCTGGTTTGGACCTGGTGGTTTAGACCTGGTTTAGACCTGGTTTAGACCTGGTTTAGACCTGGTTTAGACCTGGTTTGGACCTGGTTTGGACCTGGTTTAGTCCTGGTTTAGACCTGGTTTAGACCTGGTTTAGTCGTGGTTTAGTCCTGGTTGAGACCTGGTTTAGACCAGGTTTAGTCCTGGTTTACTCCTTGTTTAGACCTGGTTTAGACCTGGTTTAGACAAGGTTCAGTTCTGGTTTAGTCCTGGTTTAGACCTGGTTTAGACCTGGTTTAGTCCTGGTTTAGTCCTGGTTGAGACCTGGTTTAAACCAGGTTTAGACCCGGTTTAGACCTGGTTTGGACCTGGTTTAGTCCTGGTTTGGACCTGGTTTAGACCTGGTTTAGTCCTGGTTTAGTCCTGGTTGAGACCTGGTTTAAACCAGGTTTAGACCCGGTTTAGACCTGGTTTAGACCTGGTTTAGTCCTGGTTTAGTCCTGGTTGAGACCTGGTTTAAACCAGGTTTAGACCCGGTTTAGACCTGGTTTGGACCTGGTTTAGTCCTGGTTTGGACCTGGTGGTTTAGACCTGGTTTAGTCCTGTTTTAGACCTGGTTTTGTCCTGGTTTAGTCCTGGTTTAGACCTGGTTTAAACCTGGTTTAGACCAGGTTTAGACCTGGTTTAGTCCTGGTTTGGACCTGGTTTAGTCCTGGTTTGGACCTGGTTTAGACCTGGTTTGGACCTGGTTTAGACCTGGTTTGGACCTGGTGGTTTAGACCTGGTTTAGACCTGGTTTAGACCTGGTTTAGACCTGGTTTAGACCTGGTTTGGACCTGGTTTGGACCTGGTTTAGACCTGGTTTGGACCTGGTTTAGACCTGGTTTGGACCTGGTTTGGACCTGGTTTAGTCCTGGTTTAGACCAGGTTTAGACCTGGTTTAGTCCTGGTTTGGACCTGGTTTAGACCTGGTTTGGACCTGGTTTAGACCTGGTTTGGACCAGGTTTAGACCTCGTTTAGACCTGGTTTGGACCTGGTTTGGACCTGGTTTTGACCTGGTTTGGACCTGGTTTAGACCTGGTTTGGACCTGGTTTAGACCTGGTTTGGACCAGGTTTAGACCTCGTTTAGACCTGGTTTAGATCTGGTTTAGTCCTGGTTTCGACCTGGTTTCGACCTGGTTTAGTCGTGGTTTAGTCCTGGTTTGGACCAGGTTTAGACCTCGTTTAGACCTGGTTTAGATCTGGTTTAGTCCTGGTTTCGACCTGGTTTCGACCTGGTTTAGTCGTGGTTTAGTCCTGGTTGAGACCTGGTTTAGACCAGGTTTAGTCCTGGTTTAGTCCTGGTTTAGACCTGGTTTAGACCTGGTTTAGTCCTGGTTTAGTCCTGGTTTAGACCTGGTTTAGACCTGGTTTAGACCTGGTTTAGACAAGGTTCAGTTCAGGTTTAGTCCTGGTTTAGACCTGGTTTAGACCTGGTTTAGTCCTGGTTGAGACCTGGTTTAAACCAGGTTTAGACCAGTTTAGACCCGGTTTAGACCTGGTTTGGACCTGGTTTAGTCCTGGTTTGGACCTGGTTTAGACCTGGTTTAGTCCTGGTTTAGTCCTGTTTTAGACCTGGTTTTGTCCTGGTTTAGTCCTGGTTTAGACCTGGTTTAAACCTGGTTTAGACCAGGTTTAGACCTGGTTTAGTCCTGGTTTGGACCTGGTTTAGACCTGGTTTGGACCTGGTTTAGACCTGGTTTGGACCTGGTTTGGACCTGGTTTAGACCTGGTTTGGACCTGGTTTAGACCTGGTTTGGACCTGGTGGTTTAGACCTGGTTTAGACCTGGTTTAGACCTGGTTTGGACCTGGTTTGGACCTGGTTAGACCTGGTTTGGACCTGGTTTAGACCTGGTTTGGACCTGGTTTGGACCTGGTTTAGTCCTGGTTTAGACCAGGTTTAGACCTGGTTTAGTCCTGGTTTGGACCTGGTTTAGACCTGGTTTAGACCTGGTTTAGACCTGGTTTAGAGCTGGTTTGGACCTGGTTTGGACCTGGTTTAGACCTGGTTTGGACCTGGTTTAGACCTGGTTTGGACCTGGTTTGGACCTGTTTTAGACCTGGTTTGGACCTGGTTTGGACCTGGTTTAGTCCTGGTTTAGACCAGGTTTAGACCTGGTTTAGTCCTGGTTTGGACCTGGTTTAGACCTGGTTTGGACCTGGTTTAGACCTGGTTTGGACCTGGTTTGGACCTGGTTTGGACCTGGTTTAGTCCTGGTTTCGACCTGGTTTAGACCAGGTTCAGTCCAGGTTTAGTCCTGGTTGAGACCTGGTTTAGACCAGGTTTAGTTCTGGTTTAGTCCTGGTTTAGACCTGGTTTAGACCTGGTTTAGTCCTGGTTTAGACCTGGTTTAGACCTGGTTTAGACCTGGTTTTAAACCTGGTTTAGACCAGGTTTAGACCTGGTTTAGTCCTGGTTTGGACCTGGTTTAGACCTGGTTTGGACCTGGTTTAGACCTGGTTTTGACCTGGTTTAGACCTGGTTTGGACCTGGTTTGGACCTGGTTTAGACCTGGTTTGGACCTGGTTTAGACCTGGTTTGGACCTGGTGGTTTAGACCTGGTTTAGACCTGGTTTAGACCTGGTTAGACCTGGTTTAGACCTGGTTTTGGACCTGGTTTGGACCTGGTTTAGACCTGGTTTGGACCTGGTTTAGACCTGGTTTGGACCAGGTTTAGACCTGGTTTAGACCTGGTTTGGACCTGGTTTGGACCTGGTTTTGACCTGGTTTTGACCTGGTTTAGATCTGGTTTAGTCCTGGTTTCGACCTGGTTTAGACCAGGTTCAGTCCAGGTTTAGTCCTGGTTTAGACCTGGTTTAGACCTGGTTTAGTCGTGGTTTAGTCCTGGTTGAGACCTGGTTTAGACCAGGTTTAGTCCTGGTTTACTCCTTGTTTAGACCTGGTTTAGACCTGGTTTAGTCCTGGTTTAGACCTGGTTTAGACAAGGTTCAGTTCTGGTTTAGTCCTGGTTTAGACCTGGTTTAGACCTGGTTTAGTCCTGGTTTAGTCCTGGTTGAGACCTGGTTTTAAACCAGGTTTAGACCAGGTTTAGACCCGGTTTAGACCTGGTTTGGACCTGGTTTAGTCCTGGTTTGGACCTGGTTTAGACCAGGTTTAGACCTGGTTTAGTCCTGGTTTGGACCTGGTTTAGACCTGGTTTGGACCTGGTTTGGACTGGTTTAGACCTGGTTTGGACCTGTTTAGACCTGGTTTGGACCTGGTGGTTTAGACCTGGTTTAGACCTGGTTTAGACCTGGTTTAGACCTGGTTAGACCTGGTTTAGACCTGGTTTAGACCTGGTTTGGACCTGGTTTGGACCTGGTTTAGACCTGGTTTGGACCTGGTTTAGACCTGGTTTGGACCTGGTTTGGACCTGGTTTAGTCCTGGTTTAGACCAGGTTTAGACCTGGTTTAGTCCTGGTTTGGACCTGGTTTAGACCTGGTTTGGACCTGGTTTAGACCTGGTTTGGACCTGGTGGTTTAGACCTGGTTTAGACCTGGTTTAGACCTGGTTTAGACCTGTTTAGACCTGGTTTGGACCTGGTTTGGAACTGGTTTAGACCTGGTTTGGACCTGGTTTAGACCTGGTTTGGACCTGGTTTGACCTGGTTTAGACCTGGTTTAGACCTGGTTTAGACCTGGTTTGGACCTGGTTTAGACCTGGTTTGGACCTGGTTTAGACCTGGTTTGGACCTGGTTTAGACCTGGTTTGGACCTGGTTTAGACCTGGTTTAGACCTGGTTTAGACCTGGTTTAGACCTGGTTTAGACCTGGTTTAGACCTGGTTTGGACCTGGTTTGGAACTGGTTTGGACCTGGTTTAGACCTGGTTTAGACCTGGTTTAGACCTGGTTTAGACCTGGTTTAGACCTGGTTTGGACCTGGTTTGGAACTGGTTTAGACCTGGTTTGGACCTGGTTTAGACCTGGTTTGGACCTGGTTTGGACCTGGTTTAGACCTGGTTTGGACCAGGTTTAGACCTGGTTTTGACCTGGTTTTGACCTGGTTTAGACCAGGTTCAGTCCAGGTTTAGTCCTGGTTTAGACCTGGTTTAGACTGGTTTAGTCGTGGTTTAGTCCTGGTTGAGACCTGGTTTAGACCAGGTTTAGTCCTGGTTTAGTCCTGGTTTAGACCTGGTTTAGACCTGGTTTAGTCCTGGTTTAGACCTGGTTTAGACCTGGTTTAGACAAGGTTCAGTTCTGGTTTAGTCCTGGTTTAGACCTGGTTTAGACCTGGTTTAGTCCTGGTTTAGTCCTGGTTGAGACCTGGTTTAAACCAGGTTTAGACCAGGTTTAGACCCGGTTTAGACCTGGTTTGGACCTGGTTTAATCCTGGTTTGGACCTGGTTTAGTCCTGGTTTGGACCTGGTTGAGACCTGGTTTAGACCAGGTTTAGTCCTGGTTTAGTCCTGGTTTAGACCTGGTTAGACCTGGTTTAGTCCTGGTTTAGACCTGGTTAGACCTGGTTTAGACAAGGTTCAGTTCTGGTTTAGTCCTGGTTTAGACCTGGTTTAGACCTGTTTAGACAAGGTTTAGTCCTGTTTAGACCTGGTTTAGACCTGGTTTAGACAAGGTTCAGTTCTGGTTTAGTCCTGGTTTAGACCTGGTTTAGACCTGGTTTAGTCCTGGTTTAGTCCTGGTTTAGTCCTGGTTGAGACCTGGTTTAAACCAGGTTTAGACCAGGTTTAGACCGGTTTAGACCTGGTTTAGTCCTGGTTTGGACCTGGTTTAGACCTGGTTTAGTCCTGTTTAGTCCTGTTTTAGACCTGGTTTTGTCCTGGTTAGTCCTGGTTTGGACCTGGTTTAGACCTGGTTTGGACCTGGTTTAGACCTGGTTTGGACCTGGTTTGGTTCTGGTTTAGACCTGGTTTGGACCTGGTTTAGACCTGGTTTGGACCTGGTGGTTTAGACCTGGTTTAGACCTGGTTTAGACCTGGTTTAGACCTGGTTAGACCTGGTTTGGACCTGGTTTGGACCTGGTTTAGTCCTGGTTTAGACCTGGTTTAGACCTGGTTTAGTCGTGGTTTAGTCCTGGTTGAGACCTGGTTTAGACCAGGTTTAGTCCTGGTTTACTCCTTGTTTAGACCTGGTTTAGACCTGGTTTAGACAAGGTTCAGTTCTGGTTTAGTCCTGGTTTAGACCTGGTTTAGACCTGGTTTAGTCCTGGTTTAGTCCTGGTTGAGACCTGGTTTAAACCAGGTTTAGACCGGTTTAGACCTGGTTTGGACCTGGTTTAGTCCTGGTTTGGACCTGGTTTAGACCTGGTTTAGTCCTGGTTTAGTCCTGGTTGAGACCTGGTTTAAACCAGTTTAGACCCGGTTTAGACCTGGTTAGACCTGGTTTAGTCCTGGTTTAGTCCTGGTTGAGACCTGGTTTAAACCAGGTTTAGACCCGGTTTAGACCTGGTTTGGACTGGTTTAGTCCTGGTTTGGACCTGGTGGTTTAGACCTGGTTTAGTCCTGTTTTAGACCTGGTTTTGTCCTGGTTTAGTCCTGGTTTAGACCTGGTTTAAACCTGGTTTAGACCAGGTTTAGACCTGGTTTAGTCCTGGTTTGGACCTGGTTTAGTCCTGGTTTGGACCTGGTTTAGACCTGGTTTGGACCTGGTTTAGACCTGGTTTGGACCTGGTGGTTTAGACCTGGTTTAGACTGGTTTAGACCTGGTTTAGACCTGGTTTAGACCTGGTTTGGACCTGGTTTGGACCTGGTTTAGACCTGGTTTGGACCTGGTTTAGACCTGGTTTGGACCTGGTTTGGACCTGGTTTAGTCCTGGTTTAGACCAGGTTTAGACCTGGTTTAGTCCTGGTTTGGACCTGGTTTAGACCTGGTTTGGACCTGGTTTAGACCTGGTTTGGACCAGGTTTAGACCTCGTTTAGACCTGGTTTGGACCTGGTTTGGACCTGGTTTTGACCTGGTTTGGACCTGGTTTAGACCTGGTTTGGACCTGGTTTAGACCTGGTTTGGACCAGGTTTAGACCTCGTTTAGACCTGGTTTAGATCTGGTTAGTCCTGGTTTCGACCTGGTTTCGACCTGGTTTAGTCGTGGTTTAGTCCTGGTTTGGACCAGGTTTAGACCTCGTTTAGACCTGGTTTAGATCTGGTTTAGTCCTGGTTTCGACCTGGTTTCGACCTGGTTAGTCGTGGTTTAGTCCTGGTTGAGACCTGGTTTAGACCAGGTTTAGTCCTGGTTTAGTCCTGGTTTAGACCTGGTTTAGACCTGGTTTAGTCCTGGTTTAGTCCTGGTTTAGACCTGGTTTAGACCTGGTTTAGACCTGGTTTAGACAAGGTTCAGTTCAGGTTTAGTCCTGGTTTAGACCTGGTTTAGACCTGGTTTAGTCCTGGTTGAGACCTGGTTTAAACCAGGTTTAGACCAGGTTTAGACCCGGTTTAGACCTGGTTTGGACCTGGTTTAGTCCTGGTTTGGACCTGGTTTAGACCTGGTTTAGTCCTGGTTTAGTCCTGTTTTAGACCTGGTTTGTCCTGGTTTAGTCCTGGTTTAGACCTGGTTTAAACCTGGTTTAGACCAGGTTTAGACCTGGTTTAGTCCTGGTTTGGACCTGGTTTAGACCTGGTTTGGACCTGGTTTAGACCTGGTTTGGACCTGGTTTGGACCTGGTTTAGACCTGGTTTGGACCTGGTTTAGACCTGGTTTGGACCTGGTGGTTTAGACCTGGTTTAGACCTGGTTTAGACCTGGTTTGGACCTGGTTTGGACCTGGTTTAGACCTGGTTTGGACCTGGTTTAGACCTGGTTTGGACCTGGTTTGGACCTGGTTTAGTCCTGGTTTAGACCAGGTTTAGACCTGGTTTAGTCCTGTTTGGACCTGGTTTAGACCTGGTTTAGACCTGGTTTAGACCTGGTTTAGAGCTGGTTTGGACCTGGTTTGGACCTGGTTTAGACCTGG
This sequence comes from Eucyclogobius newberryi, assembly GCF_026437365.1. NCBI lineage: Eukaryota > Metazoa > Chordata > Actinopteri > Gobiiformes > Gobiidae > Eucyclogobius > Eucyclogobius newberryi. The sequence goes on from NW_027315950.1 coordinate 83,227, forward strand.
TTTGGACCTGGTTTAGACCCCCCCCCCCCCCCCCCCCCCCTCGGTTTGGACCTGGTTTGGACCTGTTTTAGACCTGGTTTGGACCTGGTTTGGACCTGGTTTAGTCCTGGTTTAGACCAGGTTTAGACCTGGTTTAGTCCTGGTTTGGACCTGGTTTAGACCTGGTTTGGACCTGGTTTAGACCTGGTTTGGACCTGGTTTGGACCTGGTTGGACCTGGTTTAGTCCTGGTTTCGACCTGGTTTAGACCAGGTTCAGTCCAGGTTTAGTCCTGGTTGAGACCTGGTTTAGACCAGGTTTAGTTCTGGTTTAGTCCTGGTTTAGACCTGGTTTAGACCTGGTTTAGTCCTGGTTTAGACCTGGTTTAGACCTGGTTTAGACCTGGTTTAAACCTGGTTTAGACCAGGTTTAGACCTGGTTTAGTCCTGGTTTGGACCTGGTTTAGACCTGGTTTGGACCTGGTTTAGACCTGGTTTTGACCTGGTTTAGACCTGGTTTGGACCTGGTTTGGACCTGGTTTAGACCTGGTTTGGACCTGGTTTAGACCTGGTTTGGACCTGGTGGTTTAGACCTGGTTTAGACCTGGTTTAGACCTGGTTTAGACCTGGTTTAGACCTGGTTTGGACCTGGTTTGGACCTGGTTTAGACCTGGTTTGGACCTGGTTTAGACCTGGTTTGGACCAGGTTTAGACCTGGTTTAGACCTGGTTTGGACCTGGTTTGGACCTGGTTTTGACCTGGTTTTGACCTGGTTTAGATCTGGTTTAGTCCTGGTTTCGACCTGGTTTAGACCAGGTTCAGTCCAGGTTTAGTCCTGGTTTAGACCTGGTTTAGACCTGGTTTAGTCGTGGTTTAGTCCTGGTTGAGACCTGGTTTAGACCAGGTTTAGTCCTGGTTTACTCCTTGTTTAGACCTGGTTTAGACCTGGTTTAGTCCTGGTTTAGACCTGGTTTAGACAAGGTTCAGTTCTGGTTTAGTCCTGGTTTAGACCTGGTTTAGACCTGGTTAGTCCTGGTTTAGTCCTGGTTGAGACCTGGTTTAAACCAGGTTTAGACCAGGTTTAGACCCGGTTTAGACCTGGTTTGGACCTGGTTTAGTCCTGGTTTGGACCTGGTTTAGACCAGGTTTAGACCTGGTTTAGTCCTGGTTTGGACCTGGTTTAGACCTGGTTTGGACCTGGTTTGGACCTGGTTTAGACCTGGTTTGGACCTGGTTTAGACCTGGTTTGGACCTGGTGTTTAGACCTGGTTTAGACCTGGTTTAGACCTGGTTTAGACCTGGTTTAGACCTGGTTTAGACCTGGTTTAGACCTGGTTTGGACCTGGTTTGGACCTGGTTTAGACCTGGTTTGGACCTGGTTTAGACCTGGTTTGGACCTGGTTTGGACCTGGTTTAGTCCTGGTTTAGACCAGGTTTAGACCTGGTTTAGTCCTGGTTTGGACCTGGTTTAGACCTGGTTTGGACCTGGTTTAGACCTGGTTTGGACCTGGTGGTTTAGACCTGGTTTAGACCTGGTTTAGACCTGGTTTAGACCTGGTTTAGACCTGGTTTGGACCTGGTTTGGAACTGGTTTAGACCTGGTTTGGACCTGGTTTAGACCTGGTTTGGACCTGGTTTGGACCTGGTTTAGACCTGGTTTAGACCTGGTTTAGACCTGGTTTGGACCTGGTTTAGACCTGGTTTGGACCTGGTTTAGACCTGGTTTGGACCTGGTTTAGACCTGGTTTGGACCTGTTTAGACCTGGTTTAGACCTGGTTTAGACCTGGTTTAGACCTGGTTTAGACCTGGTTTAGACCTGGTTTGGACCTGGTTTGGAACTGGTTTGGACCTGGTTTAGACCTGGTTTGGACCTGGTTTGGACCTGGTTTAGACCTGGTTTAGACCTGGTTTAGACCTGGTTTGGACCTGGTTTAGACCTGGTTTAGACCTGGTTTGGACCTGTTTGGAACTGGTTTAGACCTGGTTTGGACCTGGTTTAGACCTGGTTTGGACCTGGTTTGGACCTGGTTTAGACCTGGTTTGGACCTGGTTTGGACCTGGTTTAGACCTGGTTTGGACCTGGTGGTTTAGACCTGGTTTAGACCTGGTTTAGACCTGGTTTTGTCCTGGTTTAGTCCTGGTTTAGACCTGGTTTAAACCTGGTTTAGACCTGGTTTAGTCCTGGTTTGGACCTGGTTTAGACCTGGTTTGGACCTGGTTTGGACCTGGTGGTTTAGACCTGGTTTGGACCTGGTGGTTTAGACCTGGTTAGACCTGGTTTAGACCTGGTTTAGACCTGGTTTAGACCTGGTTTGGACCTGGTTTGGACCTGGTTAGACCTGGTTTGGACCTGGTTTGGACCTGGTTTAGTCCTGGTTTAGACCAGGTTTAGACCTGGTTTAGTCCTGGTTGGACCTGGTTTAGACCTGGTTTGGACCTGGTTTAGACCTGGTTTGGACCTGGTGGTTTAGACCTGGTTTAGACCTGGTTTAGACCTGGTTTAGACCTGGTTTGGACCTGGTGGTTTAGACCTGGTTTAGACCTGGTTTAGACCTGGTTTAGACCTGGTTTAGACCTGGTTTGGACCTGGTTTGGACCTGGTTTAGACCTGGTTTGGACCTGGTTTGGACCTGGTTTAGTCCTGGTTTAGACCAGGTTTAGACCTGGTTTAGTCCTGGTTTGGACCTGGTTTAGACCTGGTTTGGACCTGGTTTAGACCTGGTTTAGTCCTGGTTTAGACCAGGTTTAAACCTGGTTTAGACCAGGTTTAGACCTGGTTTAGTCCTGTTTGGACCTGGTTTAGACCTGGTTTGGACCTGGTTTAGACCTGGTTTGGACCTGGTTTGGACCTGGTTTAGACCTGGTTTGGACCTGGTTTAGACCTGGTTTGGACCTGGTTTAGACCTGGTTTGGACCTGGTGGTTTAGACCTGGTTTAGACCTGGTTTAGACCTGGTTTAGACCTGTTTAGACCTGGTTTAGTCCTGGTTTAGACCAGGTTTAGACCTGGTTTAGTCCTGGTTTGGACCTGGTTTAGACCTGGTTTGGACCTGGTTTAGACCTGGTTTGGACCTGGTTTGGACCTGGTTTAGACCTGGTTTGGACCTGGTTTAGACCTGGTTTGGACCTGGTTTGGACCTGGTTTAGACCTGGTTTGGACCAGGTTTAGACCTGGTTTAGACCTGGTTTGGACCTGGTTTGGACCTGGTTTAGACCAGGTTCAGTCCAGGTTTAGTCCTGGTTTAGACCTGGTTTAGACCTGGTTTAGTCGTGGTTTAGTCCTGGTTGAGACCTGGTTTAGACCAGGTTTAGTTCTGGTTTAGTCCTGGTTTAGACCTGGTTTAGACCTGGTTTAGTCCTGGTTTAGACCTGGTTTAGACCTGGTTTAGACAAGGTTCAGTTCTGGTTAGTCCTGGTTTAGACCTGGTTTAGACCTGGTTTAGTCCTGGTTTAGTCCTGGTTGAGACCTGGTTTAAACCAGGTTTAGACCAGGTTTAGACCCGGTTTAGACCTGGTTTGGACCTGGTTTAGTCCTGGTTTGGACCTGGTTTAGACCTGGTTTAGTCCTGGTTTAGTCCTGTTTTAGACCTGGTTTTGTCCTGGTTTAGTCCTGGTTTAGACCTGGTTTAAACCTGGTTTAGACCAGGTTTAGACCTGGTTTAGTCCTGGTTTGGACCTGGTTTAGACCTGGTTTGGACCTGGTTTAGTCCTGGTTTAGACCTGGTTTAAACCTGGTTTAGACCAGGTTTAGACCTGGTTTAGTCCTGGTTTGGACCTGGTTTAGACCTGGTTTGGACCTGGTTTGGACCTGGTTTAGACCTGGTTTGGACCTGGTTTAGACCTGGTTGGACCTGGTGGTTTAGACCTGGTTTAGACCTGGTTTAGACCTGGTTTAGACCTGGTTTAGACCTGGTTTGGACCTGGTTTGGACCTGGTTTAGACCTGGTTTGGACCTGGTTTAGACCTGGTTTGGACCTGGTTTGGACCTGGTTTAGTCCTGGTTTAGACCAGGTTTAGACCTGGTTTAGTCCTGGTTTGGACCTGGTTTAGACCTGGTTTGGACCTGGTTTAGACCTGGTTTGGACCTGGTGGTTTAGACCTGGTTTAGACCTGGTTTAGACCTGGTTTAGACCTGGTTTAGACCTGGTTTTGGACCTGGTTTGGAACTGGTTTAGACCTGGTTTGGACCTGGTTTAGACCTGGTTTGGACCTGGTTTGGACCTGGTTTAGACCTGGTTTGGACCTGGTTTAGACCTGGTTTAGACCTGGTTTGGACCTGGTGGTTTAGACCTGGTTTAGACCTGGTTTAGACCTGGTTTAGACCTGGTTTAGACCTGGTTTGGACCTGGTTTGGACCTGGTTTAGACCTGGTTTGGACCTGGTTTAGACCTGGTTTGGACCTGGTTTGGACCTGGTTAGTCCTGGTTTAGACCAGGTTTAGACCTGGTTTAGTCCTGGTTTGGACCTGGTTTAGACCTGGTTTGGACCTGTTTAGACCTGGTTTAGTCCTGGTTTAGTCCTGTTTTAGACCTGGTTTTGTCCTGGTTTAGTCCTGGTTTAGACCTGGTTTAAACCTGGTTTAGACCAGGTTTTAGACCAGGTTTAGACCTGGTTTGGACCTGGTTTGGACCTGGTTTAGACCTGGTTTGGACCTGGTGGTTTAGACCTGGTTTAGACCTGGTTTAGACCTGGTTTTGTCCTGGTTTAGTCCTGGTTTAGACCTGGTTTAAACCTGGTTTAGACCTGGTTTAGTCCTGGTTTGGACCTGGTTTAGACCTGGTTTGGACCTGGTTTGGACCTGGTTTAGACCTGGTTTGGACCTGGTTTAGACCTGGTTTGGACCTGGTGGTTTAGACCTGGTTTAGACCTGGTTTAGACCTGGTTTAGACCTGGTTTAGACCTGGTTTGGACCTGGTTTGGACCTGGTTTAGACCTGGTTTGGACCTGGTTTGGACCTGGTTTAGTCCTGGTTTAGACCAGGTTTAGACCTGGTTTAGTCCTGGTTTGGACCTGGTTTAGACCTGGTTTGGACCTGGTTTTGACCTGGTTTGGACCTGGTGGTTTAGACCTGGTTTAGACCTGGTTTAGACCTGGTTTAGACCTGGTTTGGACCTGGTGGTTTAGACCTGGTTTAGACCTGGTTTAGACCTGGTTTAGACCTGGTTTAGACCTGGTTTGGACCTGGTTTGGACCTGGTTTAGACCTGGTTTGGACCTGGTTTAGACCTGGTTTGGACCTGGTTTGGACCTGGTTTAGTCCTGGTTTAGACCAGGTTTAGTCCTGGTTTGGACCTGGTTTAGACCTGGTTTGGACCTGGTTTAGACCTGGTTTAGTCCTGGTTTAGTCCTGTTTTAGACCTGGTTTTGTCCTGGTTTAGTCCTGGTTTAGACCTGGTTTAAACCTGGTTTAGACCAGGTTTAGACCTGGTTTAGTCCTGGTTTGGACCTGGTTTAGACCTGGTTTGGACCTGGTTTAGACCTGGTTTGGACCTGGTTTGGACCTGGTTTAGACCTGGTTTGGACCTGGTTTAGACCTGGTTTGGACCTGGTTTAGACCTGGTTTGGACCTGGTGGTTTAGACCTGGTTTAGACCTGGTTTAGACCTGGTTTAGACCTGGTTTAGACCTGGTTTGGACCTGGTTTGGACCTGGTTTGGACCTGGTTTAGACCTGGTTTGGACCTGGTTTAGACCTGGTTTGGACCTGGTTTGGACCTGGTTTAGTCCTGGTTTAGACCAGGTTTAGACCTGGTTTAGTCCTGGTTTGGACCTGGTTTAGACCTGGTTTGGACCTGGTTTGGACCTGGTTTGGACCTGGTTTGGACCTGGTTTAGACCTGGTTTGGACCTGGTTTAGACCAGGTTTAGACCTGGTTTAGACCTGGTTTAGACCTGGTTTGGACCAGGTTTAGACCTGGTTTAGTCCTGGTTTGGACCTGGTTTCGACCTGGTTTAGTCGTGGTTTAGTCCTGGTTGAGACCTGGTTTAGACCAGGTTTAGTTCTGGTTTAGTCCTGGTTTAGACCTGGTTTAGACCTGGTTTAGTCCTGGTTTAGACCTGGTTTAGACCTGGTTTAGACAAGGTTCAGTTCTGGTTTAGTCCTGGTTTAGACCTGGTTTAGACCTGGTTTAGTCCTGGTTTAGTCCTGGTTGAGACCTGGTTTAAACCAGGTTTAGACCAGGTTTAGACCCGGTTTAGACCTGGTTTGGACCTGGTTTAGTCCTGGTTTGGACCTGGTTTAGACCTGGTTTAGTCCTGGTTTAGTCCTGTTTTAGACCTGGTTTTGTCCTGGTTTAGTCCTGGTTTAGACCTGGTTTAAACCTGGTTTAGACCAGGTTTAGACCTGGTTTAGTCCTGGTTTGGACCTGGTTTAGACCTGGTTTGGACCTGGTTTGGACCTGGTTTAGACCTGGTTTGGACCTGGTTTGAACCTGGTTTGGACCTGGTGGTTTAGACCTGGTTTAGACCTGGTTTAGACCTGGTTTAGACCTGGTTTGGACCTGGTTTGGACCTGGTTTAGACCTGGTTTGGACCTGGTTTAGACCTGGTTTGGACCTGGTTTGGACCTGGTTTAGTCCTGGTTTAGACCAGGTTTAGACCTGGTTTAGTCCTGGTTTGGACCTGGTTTAGACCTGGTTTGGACCTGGTTTAGACCTGGTTTGGACCTGGTGGTTTAGACCTGGTTTAGACCTGGTTTAGACCTGGTTTAGACCTGGTTTAGACCTGGTTTGGACCTGGTTTAGACCTGGTTTGGACCTGGTTTGGACCTGGTTTAGACCTGGTTTGGACCTGGTGGTTTAGACCTGGTTTAGACCTGGTTTAGACCTGGTTTTGTCCTGGTTTAGTCCTGGTTTAGACCTGGTTTAAACCTGGTTTAGACCTGGTTTAGTCCTGGTTTGGACCTGGTTTAGACCTGGTTTGGACCTGGTTTGGACCTGGTTTAGACCTGGTTTGGACCTGGTGGTTTAGACCTGGTTTAGACCTGGTTTAGACCTGGTTTAGACCTGGTTTAGACCTGGTTTGGACCTGGTTTGGACCTGGTTTAGACCTGGTTTGGACCTGGTTTGGACCTGGTTTAGTCCTGGTTTAGACCAGGTTTAGACCTGGTTTAGTCCTGGTTTGGACCTGGTTTAGACCTGGTTTGGACCTGGTTTAGACCTGGTTTGGACCTGGTGGTTTAGACCTGGTTTAGACCTGGTTTAGACCTGGTTTAGACCTGGTTTGGACCTGGTGGTTTAGACCTGGTTTAGACCTGGTTTAGACCTGGTTTAGACCTGGTTTAGACCTGGTTTGGACCTGGTTTGGACCTGGTTTAGACCTGGTTTGGACCTGGTTTAGACCAGGTTTAGACCTGGTTTAGTCCTGGTTTGGACCTGGTTTAGACCTGGTTTGGACCTGGTTTAGACCTGGTTTAGTCCTGGTTTAGTCCTGTTTTAGACCTGGTTTTGTCCTGGTTTAGTCCTGGTTTAGACCTGGTTTAAACCTGGTTTAGACCAGGTTTAGACCTGGTTTAGTCCTGGTTTGGACCTGGTTTAGACCTGGTTTGGACCTGGTTTAGACCTGGTTTGGACCTGGTTTGGACCTGGTTTAGACCTGGTTTGGACCTGGTTTAGACCTGGTTTGGACCTGGTTTAGACCTGGTTTGGACCTGGTGGTTTAGACCTGGTTTAGACCTGGTTTAGACCTGGTTTAGACCTGGTTTAGACCTGGTTTGGACCAGGTTTAGACCTGGTTTAGTCCTGGTTTGGACCTGGTTTAGACCTGGTTTGGACCTGGTTTAGACCTGGTTTAGACCTGGTTTAGACCTGGTTTAGACCTGGTTTGGACCTGGTTTGGACCTGGTTTAGACCTGGTTTGGACCTGGTTTAGACCTGGTTTGGACCTGGTTTGGACCTGGTTTAGTCCTGGTTTAGACCAGGTTTAGACCTGGTTTAGTCCTGGTTTGGACCTGGTTTAGACCTGGTTTGGACCTGGTTTAGACCTGGTTTGGACCTGGTTTGGACCTGGTTTAGACCTGGTTTGGACCTGGTTTAGACCTGGTTTGGACCTGGTTTGGACCTGGTTTAGACCTGGTTTGGACCAGGTTTAGACCTGGTTTAGACCTGGTTTGGACCTGGTTTGGACCTGGTTTAGTCCTGGTTTCGACCTGGTTTCGACCTGGTTTAGACCAGGTTCAGTCCAGGTTTAGTCCTGGTTTAGACCTGGTTTAGACCTGGTTTAGTCGTGGTTTAGTCCTGGTTGAGACCTGGTTTAGACCAGGTTTAGTTCTGGTTTAGTCCTGGTTTAGACCTGGTTTAGACCTGGTTTAGTCCTGGTTTAGACCTGGTTTAGACCTGGTTTAGACAAGGTTCAGTTCTGGTTTAGTCCTGGTTTAGACCTGGTTTAGACCTGGTTTAGTCCTGGTTTAGTCCTGGTTGAGACCTGGTTTAAACCAGGTTTAGACCAGGTTTAGACCCGGTTTAGACCTGGTTTGGACCTGGTTTAGTCCTGGTTTGGACCTGGTTTAGACCTGGTTTAGTCCTGGTTTAGTCCTGTTTTAGACCTGGTTTTGTCCTGGTTTAGTCCTGGTTTAAACCTGGTTTAAACCTGGTTTAGACCAGGTTTAGACCTGGTTTAGTCCTGGTTTGGACCTGGTTTAGACCTGGTTTGGACCTGGTTTAGTCCTGGTTTAGACCTGGTTTAAACCTGGTTTAGACCAGGTTTAGACCTGGTTTAGTCCTGGTTTGGACCTGGTTTAGACCTGGTTTGGACCTGGTTTGGACCTGGTTTAGACCTGGTTTGGACCTGGTGGTTTAGACCTGGTTTAGACCTGGTTTAGACCTGGTTTAGACCTGGTTTAGACCTGGTTTGGACCTGGTTTGGACCTGGTTTAGACCTGGTTTGGACCTGGTTTAGACCTGGTTTGGACCTGGTTTGGACCTGGTTTAGTCCTGGTTTAGACCAGGTTTAGACCTGGTTTAGTCCTGGTTTGGACCTGGTTTAGACCTGGTTTGGACCTGGTTTAGACCTGGTTTGGACCTGGTGGTTTAGACCTGGTTTAGACCTGGTTTAGACCTGGTTTAGACCTGGTTTGGACCTGGTTTGGAACTGGTTTAGACCTGGTTTGGACCTGGTTTAGACCTGGTTTGGACCTGGTTTGGACCTGGTTTAGACCTGGTTTGGACCTGGTTTAGACCTGGTTTAGACCTGGTTTGGACCTGGTGGTTTAGACCTGGTTTAGACCTGGTTTAGACCTGGTTTAGACCTGGTTTAGACCTGGTTTGGACCTGGTTTGGACCTGGTTTAGACCTGGTTTGGACCTGGTTTAGACCTGGTTTGGACCTGGTTTGGACCTGGTTTAGTCCTGGTTTAGACCAGGTTTAGACCTGGTTTAGTCCTGGTTTGGACCTGGTTTAGACCTGGTTTGGACCTGGTTTAGACCTGGTTTAGTCCTGGTTTAGTCCTGTTTTAGACCTGGTTTTGTCCTGGTTTAGTCCTGGTTTAGACCTGGTTTAAACCTGGTTTAGACCAGGTTTAGACCTGGTTTGGACCTGGTTTGGACCTGGTTTAGACCTGGTTTGGACCTGGTGGTTTAGACCTGGTTTAGACCTGGTTTAGACCTGGTTTAGACCTGGTTTAGACCTGGTTTGGACCTGGTTTGGACCTGGTTTAGACCTGGTTTGGACCTGGTTTAGACCTGGTTTGGACCTGGTTTGGACCTGGTTTAGTCCTGGTTTAGACCAGGTTTAGACCTGGTTTAGTCCTGGTTTGGACCTGGTTTAGACCTGGTTTGGACCTGGTTTAGACCTGGTTTAGTCCTGGTTTAGTCCTGTTTTAGACCTGGTTTTGTCCTGGTTTAGTCCTGGTTTAGACCTGGTTTAAACCTGGTTTAGACCAGGTTTAGACCTGGTTTGGACCTGGTTTGGACCTGGTTTAGACCTGGTTTGGACCTGGTGGTTTAGACCTGGTTTAGACCTGGTTTAGACCTGGTTTTGTCCTGGTTTAGTCCTGGTTTAGACCTGGTTTAAACCTGGTTTAGACCTGGTTTAGTCCTGGTTTGGACCTGGTTTAGACCTGGTTTGGACCTGGTTTGGACCTGGTTTAGACCTGGTTTGGACCTGGTTTAGACCTGGTTTGGACCTGGTGGTTTAGACCTGGTTTAGACCTGGTTTAGACCTGGTTT